>NC_133328.1:562425755-562725755 GCF_042186555.1 Aquarana catesbeiana
GCCAAACATCTAGCATAATTTCTTCCATAACAAGTTTACTTTAATGCCCTGTACACACGATATGATTTCCAACAACAAAACCGTGGATTTTTTTCCGAAGGATGTTGGCTCAAACTTGTCCTGCATACATATACGGTCACAGAAAAAGGAAGTTCAATAGCCAGTTCAATAGCCTTCTGCATGATTCCGAGCATGCGTGAACTTTTGTGCAACGGACTTGTGCACACACGATCGGACTTTCCGACAACAAGTTTTGTTTTCGGAAAATTTGAGAACCTGCTCTCAAACACTTGTGTGCGGAAATTCCGACAGCAAATGTTCGATGGAGCATACACACGCTCGGACTTTCTGACAACAAGCTCACATCAAACATTTCCCGTCGGAAATTCCGATCGTGTGTATGTGGCATAAGTTAAATAAGTATGTATGTTTTTTTTTAAGAAATTGTGAACTCAAAAAGGTTGAGTAGTGAGTGAAATGTCTCTTGTCACATTGTAGTTAAAGCCAAATTTTATCGTAAGCAAAAAATAGATTAATGGATCCCCAGTTCATAAAAATAAAAGAGCAGCTCCAGTTGCTATGTCATTCCTTTCCAGGTAAAATTACCCTGAGGGGTTGATTTGCTAAAGCTGGAGAGTGCAAAATCTGGTGCAGCTCTGCATACAAACCAAACAACTTCCAGGTTTTATGGTCAAAGCTTAAAGCGGGGTTCCACTCAAATTTTTAACTTAATCTTACCCCTTCAGTTAATTGCATAGATGTTCAAATGCCGCACAAAATTTTTTTTATCGCTGTAATTACCTTTATATTGTACTTTATTGTGGCACTTCCTGTCTCTCCTCCCATGGGAGTAGGCGTGTTTATTGCCTTTCTCCAGCGCCGCACTGTCTCCTGGGAGCTCAGGTTTCCAAGATTCAGTGCGGAAACAATGATCACGCCTGTGAACAAGCTGTGTATGAACAGCATTCACCGCATCCAGGAAATCAATGCTTGTGGCTTCACATGCCCACAAGCAAGATGGAAACAGCCAGCATCACATTTTTTAAGTTATTCTTCAGTATGAAAACAGACAGAGGCGGAAATATTAAACCCAAACTGTGAGTATTATTTTGGGGTTAGCAAAGTGTCTCAATGACCTAAAAAAAAAAAAAAAAGATTGGTCGCCGGACTCCCGCTTTAAATGAACAGGCTGAAGTTAGAAGCTGATTGGCTACCATGCACAACTGCATCAGATTTTGCACTGTTCATTTTTAGTAAATCAACTCCTAAGAGTCCTTCAACCCACTTCCTGTGCAACCAGGGCATCAAAGCTTCTCGCTCCTACTAACTCATGGGGGGGGGCCAGGAGGTTAGAACCCAACACCAGAGGAAGAACAGGGTAGAGGACCTGTGATGTCACTAAACTTAAGACACTTAATAAAAGGTATGCACAAGTTACCAAGGCTGCTCCAAGGTGGGTGGAAAAAGGGAGAAAGGGATCCATGCGCAGAGTTGGGCTTTAAAGTCCAGCAAGGAGATGTAAAGGGCGCTAAAAGCTGAACAATAAGGCTGCAATACCATTTTTAACCAGCATTGTCACTATGATAGAAAAGTGAAATTGTTGGCAATGTCATAAAAAAGAAGATGGACTCCAGTTCTTGTTTGCATTGTAAAACCTCTTTAAAAAGTTAGATTATTTTAATAAAAGAAGGTAATTCTCAGCTGACATTTCAATTCAGTTTTTGAGACATGTACCTAGATAAGAGATGTTTGGGAAATACTTTACCATATCAGACTTTAATTAATGCAAAAATATGCAAATTCATTAGAACATGAATGCATATGAGATAAATTAGAATACATTAAAATGTTACTCAACAATCCAATTAACCTTTGAGATCCATGGAAGTTTCAGATTTCTAGTAAATTGAACAAGAAACTTGTAAACGCAATTAAAAAATAGGTAAAAGAAAGAAAATGTTTAACAGTTTACTGTTTCCTAAAATTACGAAGGTTAAATGTTTATATCCAAAATTAAGATAAAATGTTATAATACAATGTGTATGACTCTCTTTTAATCAGCTAAGTTTAAAGTTTGCAGAAAAAATGTATGCTTGTCTAGTTAGAGAATATCAATTCCTTAGGCAGCCTTGGAGAGGTCAAGGGTAATGTATAATGCATTTTGGTTAATTTTAATTCACTATTTTTTAAACTTTTAAAAGTTTACAAAATGGTTTATATATTTAAATCTTTAGTATAAAACATTTACAAACATTTCCTGAGAGATGAGCGAATGTGCTTGTTCACCAAACCATTATAATATCCAAAAAGTCGAATTGCCATAGGATTGTCAAACAAAGGGTCTGGGGAGCAACATATTGCATACCAATACAAAAAAAAAAAATACTTTTCAGTTGGTAGAGAGTCCTCCTTTTCACGACTTTTAGGGTGGCATTAGGAAAACACCAATCCTTTCATATACATGCTTGGAAGATGCCTTTAACCTGTGGTAGAACAAAATGATACCCATGGACAGTATCAGTGACACTGTAATCTGGCATTGCATATTTAGCATGTGTATTAGTTTTTTAAATTTACATTATTGCTTGGGTTAAATACAGCATTGACAACACTCCAAACTGTTTAATTCTGTCTTAAAAAATAGCTTTTTAGGTAGATTTTGTGCACCTGATTTTTTTTATCCAGTAGTAACAGGCCTAAATTGACAGATGGGACTAACATTCACAACAGATATAAAAGCTGTAGGAAATTGTTCTCTTAAAATATAAAGCTTAAGCCCTTAGCTTTATACAAATTGTCCAATTACACAACAGTTTAGGTTGTTGTGCACTCCATTAGCTTCATTAGAGGGCAGGTGAGACCCCTGATGTCTCATAGAGAACCTGTCTCACATATAGAGAAAAATAAAAGTTCAGAAAAATGATAGCTACACCCAAGCACATACAATCCCCCCCAAAATTTTGAGCACCCCACCCCCACCCCAAACACAAACACAAACGTCTGGGGTGCCTATGTGAGAAAACTTCAGTTGTGCTACACATGTTACATATCGCCATGCACGCTGCAGTGAGAGCAATAATCCTAAGCTCATTATTCAGGGCTAACTCTAAAGTGACATGTAGGGGCTTTTAAATCATTACCTCTATTGAAATGTATGGTAACTGTATTGTCTGCATAGGTGTGCGCAGCCTATTGTATTAGGGTGTGCACCTCAAACCTCCAACACATATGCCTTTGTGACATATTACCGGCCTTTTCCCACTCATCATCCTAAAACAATGGGGGGGGGGGGGGCAGGTGAGCACACAGGGGAACCTTGGCAGCAGAAAGAAAAGGAACTGGGACAAGAGGGGTGGCATACATTGGTACCAATCCCCTGTATTTTCCTCCCGTGGCAGCTGAATATCATGGAGAGGAAGAGGAGGAGTAGCCTACTTTCAGCTGCTGCAGAAGAAAATACAGATCGGCCCCTTCATTTTCACTCCAGCCGCCTATCCTGTCCAAGTTCTGGGGGTCGGCAAGTAAGGATCGCGGTTTACCTGTCACCTGCCCACAACTAATGGGTTGCCAACTCCAGGATTAGGGTGTGCCCAGGCACACCTGGCACACCCCTTGCGCACGCCTATGATTGTCTGCCCTCATGTTGCTGTGCAAACTGTTGGCATTATATAAATCCTGTATAATAATAATAATACTAATAATACCGATGGAAAATATAAGATACTGAAGTCTGTCACCATTTCATGGGTGCAAACTAATTTAGGGTTTGACATGCTGGGTATCTATTTACTCAGCACAACCTCATCTTTTATATTTCATAATGGGTTATATATTTTGTTTCTGTGCACCAAAATGAACTTTAGTGTTTTGTTACTGAAATTGTTCATTTCATAAATCATTGCATTAATACTATATGGCATAAAAATGTGGAGCTACCACTATTTCATTCTCTGGAGTGTCTGCTTTCAGAAAATATATAATGTTTTGGGGGGGTTTCTGTAATCTTCAAGCCTAAAATTATTTTTTAAACTTTTGTGCAAAAAAATTAAAACATGTCTATGGCAGTGAAAGGGTTAAAAGTTTGCCTGAGCTTTGCTGTGCAAATGCATGCTACATCATTCAACAATGGTGCATGTAATATGTCTCTGTCAGAATAATCAATAAGAGAGTATATAGCCACTTCAGCCCCGGAAGGATTTACCCCCTTCCTGACCAGAGCACTTTTTACAATTTGGCACTGCGTCGCTTTAACTGCTAATTGCGCGGTCATGCAATGCTGTACCCAAACGAAATTTGCGTCCTTATCTTCCCACAAATAGAGCTTTCTTTTGATGGTATTTGATCACCTCTGCCATTTTTATTTTTTGCGCTATAAACGGAAAAAGACCGAAAATTTTGAAAAAAAAAGATATTTTCTACTTTTTGTTATAAAAAAAATCCAATAAACTCAATTTTAGTCATACATTTAGGCCAAAATGTATTCGGACACATGTCTTTGGTAAAAAAAAAGTCAATAAGCGTATATTTATTGGTTTGCGCAAAAGTTATAGCGTCTACAAACTAGGGTGCATTTTCTGGAATTTACACAGCTTTTAGTTTATGACTGCCTATGTCATTTCTTGAGGTGCTAAAATGGCAGGGCAGTACAAACCCCCCCCAAATGACCCCATTTTGGAAATTAGACACTCCAAGGAAATTGCTGAGAGGCATGTTGAACCCATTGAATATTTATTTTTTTTGTCCCAGGTGATTGAATAATGACAAAAAAAAAATGACAAAAAAAAAAAAAATTTACAAAAAGTTTCCACTATATAATATAATAATATATTGCTCACACAGGCCATGGGCATATGTGGAATTACACCCCAAAATTCATTCTGCTGCTTCTCCTGAGTACGGGGATACCACATGTGTGGGACTTTTGGGAGCCTAGCCGCGTACGGGGCCCCGAAAACCAAGCACCGCCTTCAGGATTTCTAAGGGCATACATTTTTGATTTCACTCCTCACTACCTATCACAGTTTTGAAGGCCATAAAATGCCAAGATGGCACAAAAATCCCCCCAAATGACCCCATTTTGGAAAGTAGACACCCCAAGCTATTTGCTGAGAGGCATGTTGAGTCCATGGAATATTTTATTTTTTTGACACAAGTTGCGGGAAAGTGAGAAATGTTTTTTTTTTGCACAAAGTTGTCACTAAATGATATATTGCTCACACAGGCCATGGGCATATGTGGAATTGCACAATTGCACCCCAAAATACATTCTGCTGATTCTCCTGAGTATGGGGATACCACATGTGTGGGACTTTTTGGGAGCCTAGCTGCGTACGGGACCCCGAAAACCCAGCACCGCCTTCAGGATTTCTAAGGGCGTAAAGTTGTGATTTCACTCCTCACTACCTATCACATTTTTGAAGGCCATAAAATGCCCAGATGGCACAACCCCCCCCCCAATTGACCCCATTTTGGAAAGTAGACACCCCAAGCTATTTGCTGAGAGGCATGTTGAGTCCATGGAATATTTCATATTTTGACACAAGTTGCGGGAAAGTGACAATTTTTTTTTTTTTTGCACAAAGTTGTCACTAAATGATATATTGCTCAAACATGCCATGGGCATATGTGGAATTACACCCCAAAATACATTCTGCTGCTTCTCCTGAGTACGGGGATACCACATGTGTGGGACTTTTTGGGAGCCTAGCCGCGTACGGGGCCCCGAAAACCAAGCACCGCCTTCAGGATTTCTAAGGGCATACATTTTTGATTTCACTCCTCACTACCTATCACAGTTTTGAAGGCCATAAAATGCCAAGATGGCACAAACCCCCCACAAATGACCCCATTTTGGAAAGTAGACACCCCAAGCTATTTGCTGAGAGGCATGGTGAGTATTTTGCAGCTCTCATTTGTTTTTGAAAATGAAGAAAGACAAGAAAAACGTATTTTTTTTTTCTTTTTTCAATTTTCAAAAGTTTGTGACAAAAAGTGAGGTCTGCAAAATACTCACTATACCTCTCAGCAAATAGCTTTGGGTGTCTATTTTCCAAAATGGGTTCATTTGGGGGGGGTTTGTGCCATCTGGGCATTCCATGGCCTCCGAAACTGTGATAGGCAGTGAAGAGTGAAATCAAAAATTTACGCCCTTAGAAAGCCTGAAGGCGGGGCTTGGTTTTCGGGGTCCCGTACGCGGCTAGGCTCCCAAAAAGTCTCACACATGTGGTATCCCCGTACTCAGGAGAAGCAACAGAATGTATTTTGGGGTGTAATTTCACATATTCCCATGGCATGTTTGAGCAATATATCATTTAGTGACAACTTTGTGCAAAAAAAAAAAAAAAAAAATTTGTCTTTTTCCCGCAACTTTTGTCACAATATAAAATATTCCACGGACTCGACATGCATCTCAGCAAATAGCTTGGGGTGTCTACTTTCCAAAATGGGGTCATTTGGGGGGGTTTTGAACTGTTCTGGCATTTTATGCACAACATTTAGAAGCTTATGTCACACATCACCCACTCTTCTAACCACTTGAAGACAAAGCCCTTTCTGACACTTTTTGTTTACATGAAAAAATTATTTTTTTTTTGCAAAAAAATTACTTTGAACCCCCAAACATTATATATTTTTTTAAAGCAAATGCCCTACAGATTAAAATGGTGGGTGTTTTTTTTTCACACAGTATTTGCGCAGCGATTTTTCAAACGCATTTTTTGGGGAAAAAACACACTTTTTTAAATTTTAATACACTAAAACACACTAATTTGTCAAAATGTTTGATGAAATAAAAAAGATGATCTTAGGCCGAGTACATGGATACAAAACATGACATGCTTTAAAATTGCGCACAAACGTGCAGTGGCGACAAACTAAATTCATTTTTAAAAGCCTTTAAAAGCCTTTACAGGTTACCACTTTAGATTTACAGAGGAGGTCTACTGCTAAAATTACTGCCCTCGATCTGACCTTCGCGGTGATACCTCACATGCATGGTGCAATTGCTGTTTACATTTGACCCCAGACCGACGCTTGCGTTTGCCTTTGTGCGAGAGCAGGGGGGGCAGGGGTGCTTTTTTATTTTTTTTTTATTTTTTGCTTTTTTATCTTATTTTTAAACTGTTCCTTTCATTTTTATTTTTTTTTTAATCATTTTTATTGTTATCTCAGGGAATGTAAATATCCCCTATGATAGCAATAGGTAGTGACAGGTACTCTTTTTAGAAAAAAATGGGGTCTATTAGACCCTAGATCTCTCCTCTGCCCTCAAAGCATCTGACCACACCAAGATCGGTGTGATAAAATGCTTTCCCAATTTCCCAAGGGCGCTGTTTACATCTGGCGAAATCTAAGTCATGAAATGCTTGTAGCTTCCGGTTTCTTAGGCCATAGAGATGTTTGGAGCCATTCTGGTCTCTGATCAGCTCTCTGGTCAGCTGGCTGAATCACCGGCTGCATTCTCAAGTTCCCTGTTGGGACAGGAGAGCCAGAGAAAAACATGGAAGACGGTGGGGGGGGGGCATTCCCTCCCACTGCTTGTAAAAGCAGTCTAGAGGCTAATTAGCCACTAGGATTGCTTTTACATGAAAGCCGACCACTGGCTGAAAAGAATGATACCAAGATGATACCTAAACCTGCAGGCATCATTGCTGGTCCTTGTTGGGCATACATTGTAAACTTTTTTTTCATGCAGCCTGTGGGCTGAACGAAAAAAAGATATTGATCGGTGGGTATGCCCACCATTAGAATACCTCCCTTCATCCACCCACTTCTAATGATGGGCATACATGCACTGTATATATATGCCGAAGCATGGGGGCATCCTCCCGCAAAAGGCAGGAGCAAATCGCTCCTCCACCCACTGCTGCCCCCACGCTTCGGCATATATGCTGAAGTATGTAACTGTGGTGGTGAAATCACCTCCGACAGCGCTGGAGTCACGGCTTTATGTATCGTGGGAGCAAACGCTGTTGCTGTCAAGATAAATAAATCCGTGCTGCAACTGAATGGCGTACCTGCTAAGCAAATGATGGTTAACAAAAAAACAAAGTAACATTACAGTATAACAGTAATACTTATCATACCTGCAAAGCAAAATACAAAAAAAACATAGTAAAAAATAAAACATTTAACGCAACCTGTGCCTACCTAAAATATATATATGCCGAAGCATGGGGGCATCCTCCCGCAAAAGGCAGGAGCAAATCGCTCCTCCACCCACTGCTGCCCCCACGCTTCGGCATATATGCTGAAGTATGTAACTGTGGTGGTGAAATCACCTCCGACAGCGCTGGAGTCACGGCTTTATGTATAGTGGGAGCAAACGCTGTTGCTGTCAAGATAAATAAATCCGCTCTGCAGCTGAATGGCGTACCTGAAAACAAAAAAGTGGTTAACAATAAAAAAACAAAGTATAAAAAAATTGCATACCTATAAAGCAAACATGATAAAAACATAACAATAAAACATTGCAGTATAGAATGCAGAACAATAGAGAGAGAATAGAGAGAGAACAATAAAACAACTATTTTTGGTTTTTTTATTTTATATATTTTTTTGTGTTTTTTTCTTTTTTTTTACTTTTTTTTGTTTTTTTTACACTTTTTTTTGTAACTTTAACTTTTTTAACTGGCACCAGGTTTGGGTCTCTCAAAATGCGACAGCATCTTGGGAGACCCTGTGAAAGTGTGTCCTAGTCTGTGCAGTGCTGTACCCTACGCTAATACTCCACTAGTGTATGGTAGCGTTCAAAACATTCACCAATGCAAAGACCAGGATTGCCAGGACAGAGGGGACAATAATACCGGGTGTCACGCCTAAATCCGCGCTTGCTGCAGACACGACATCTTTTTTGGGGGGTTCGTTGGGTAGGGGTACTCGGGAGGGCATAAAGAAAATGCCTCTCATGCAGCCGGCTTACTGCATTTGGTTGGGGATGGTGAGGTGGAGCACCGTCTGGATACAGAAGGGCTCTGACGATCTCTTCCTGGAATTTAAGGAAGGATCCAGTCCGTCCTGAAGCTCTGTATAGCACATAAGCATTCAGCAAAGCCAATTGAAATAAATAAACAGACACTTTTTTGTACCAGCGTCTGGCCTTACGGGCAATTAGGTACGGCGCCAACAACTGGTCGTTGAGGTCCACCCCTCCCATATTAAGGTTATATTCGTGGACACAGAGGGGTTTCTCCACAACACCAGTCGCCGTAGGAATTTGGACCGTCGTGTCTGCATGAAGGGAGGTGAGAACAAAAACATTCTTCTTATCCCTCCACTTCATAGCGAGCAAGTTATTATACTGCAAGCAGGCTCTCTCCCCCAGCCTAAGACGGGAATCTACAAGCCGCTGGGGAAAGCCTCGGCGATTAGGTCGCACGGTGCCACATGCTCCAATCTGATGATCAAAAAGGTGGCTAAAAAGTGGCACGCTCGTATAATAATTGTCCACGTACAAGTGGTACCCCTTTCCGAATAAGGGTGACACCAAGTCCCACACTATCTTGCCAGCGCTTCCTATGTAGTCAGGGCAGTTTGTCGGCTCTACGTGACTATCTTTGCCCTCGTAAACCATAAAACTACATGTATAGCCTGTGGCCCTGTCACAGAGCTTATACATCTTGACCCCGTATCTGGCACGCTTGCTGGGAAGGTACTGTTTGAATGACAAGCGGCCAGAAAATTTAACCAGGGACTCATCAACGCAGACAACTTGATGGGGAGTAAACAAGTCTGCAAAACGTTGGTTGAAGTGGTTTACGAGGGGCCGAATTTTGTAGAGCCGATTGTATGCAGGGTCTCCACGAGGACGACAGAGTTCATTGTCGTTGAAGTGCACGAACCGCAAAATCTGCTCGTATCGTGTCCTGGCCATGGAGGCAGAGAACAAGGGCGAATGGTAAATTGGGTCAGTGGACCAATATGACCGCAACTCACTCTTTTTATTCAAGCCCATGAGGAGGGAAAGGCCCAGAAAGATCTTAAATTCGGAAACCGTAATTGGTTTCCAATCTCTGGCAAGGGAGGACTGGGGAATAGTGGCGATGTGTTGACCAGCGTACAAATTGCTTTGGTCCACAATAGATCTATAGAGATCTTCGGTGAAAAACAGCGAATAAAAATCCAGTGGCGTAAAGTCAACTGTTTCCACCTGAATTCCGGGTTGGCCAGTGAATGGGGGAAGTACGGGTGCTGCAGAAGTGGTGGGTACCCAATTCGGATTGGCGAATGCAGCAGGAAGGGCACTATGGGCACGACGGGCCGGTGTTCGTCTTCTTGGTGGCAGCGGGACACTACTTGTGCTTGCCACCTCGCCAGCTTGAACTGCACTTATGGGACTCGCCACGTCACCAAGTGTTACTGCAGTGCTGGATGTACGACCAGGGTGTACTAGGCCGCTGGTGCTTGCCAGTTCACCAAAAGGAATAGCGGCACTAGTACTTCTCTGCTCCATATGAGAGCCCTGCGGTTCTTGCACTTCAAGGACAGAATAAGTTCGGGGTCTGGTACGCCTGACCTTAGCAGGGACTTAAACTCCGTCGTCAGAGCTATCTGTCATGGAGCCGCTGTCCTCTACAGGATCGTATTCTGAGCCTGAATCTGACAGATGAGTGACTTCCTCTTCACTATCTGTCATGCTCAGAAACCTGTAGGCCTCTTCACTAGTGTACCTTCGATTTGCCATTTTGGGCTCTAAATTTAGGGGTACATTAGTGAGACTCACAGGCAAAAAAGCTCCTGACTGTCAGCGACTGAATCAAAACGCTACCAAAAAACTGTTAGCGATCGCAGGGATCAGGCCTGACTCTGCGAACGCTGCAGTTATGTGTGCTTAGTGTTTTGTAAGTGACAGTTATCGATCGATACTGCACTTGGGTGGGCTGGGCTGGGCCGAGGAGCAAAACGCAGGTGCTAGCAGGTATCTGGGCTGATCCCGCTAATACTGCGTTTCAGGGAACCCTAAACTGCTGGGGAGTAGGGATGAGCTTCGAGTTCGAGTCGAACTCATGTTCGACTCGAACATTGGCTGTTCGCAAGTTCACCGAACAGCGAACAATTTGGGGTGTTCGCGGCAAATTCGAATGCCGCGGAACACCCTTTAAAAGTCTATGGGAGAAATCAAAAGTGCTAATTTTAAAGGCTAATATGCAAGTTATTGTCATAAAAAGTGTTTGGGGACCTGGGTCCTGCCCCAGGGGACATGGATCAATGCAAAAAAAAGTTTTAAAAACGGACGTTTTTTCAGGAGCAGTGATTTTAATTATGCTTAAAGTCAATCAATAAAAGTGTAATATCCCTTTAAATTTCGTACCTGGGGGGTGTCTATAGTGTGTCTGTAAAGGGGCGCATGTTTCCTGTGTTTAGAACAGTCTGACAGCAAAATGACATTTTGAAGGAAAAAACTCATTTAAAACTACCCGCGGCTATTGCATTGCCGACAATACACATAGAAGTTCATTGATAAAAAGGCATGGGAATTCCCCAAAGGGGAACCCCGAACCAAAATTAAAAAAAAAAAATGACGTGGGAGTCCCCCTAAATTCCATACCAGGCCCTTCAGGTCTGGTATGGATATTAAGGGGAACCCCGGCCAAAATTAAAAAAAAAAAATGACGTGGGGTTCCCCCTAAATTCCATACCAGACCCTTCAGGTCTGGTATGGATTTTAAGGGGAACCCCGCGCCAAAAAAAAAAAAAAAAAAACGGCGTGGGGTCCCCCCAAAAATCCATACCAGACCCTTATCCGAGCACGCAACCTGGCAGGCCGCAGGAAAAGAGGGGGGGACGAGAGTGCGGCCCCCCCTCCCTCCTGAACCGTACCAGGCCACATGCCCTCAACATTGGGAGGGTGCTTTGGGGTAGCCCCCCAAAACACCTTGTCCCCATGTTGATGAGGACAAGGGCCTCATCCCCACAACCCTGGCCGGTGGTTGTGGGGGTCTGCGGGCGGGGGGCTTATCGGAATCTGGAAGCCCCCTTTAACAAGGTGACCCCCAGATCCCGGCCCCCCCCTGTGTGAAATGGTAAGGGGGTACATAAGTACCCCTACCATTTCACGAAAAAAGTGTCAAAAATGTTAAAAATGACAAGAGACAGTTTTTGACAATTCCTTTATTTAAATGCTTCTTCTTTCTTCTATCTTCCTTCATCTTCTGGTTCTTCTGGTTCTTCTGGCTCTTCTGGTTCTTCCTCCGGCGTTCTCGTCCAGCATCTCCTCCGCGGCGTCTTCTATCTTCTTCTCCTCGGGCCGCTCCGCACCCATGGCATAGGGGGGAGGCTCCCGCTCTTCTCTTCTTCTTTTCTTCTCTTCTGTTCTTCTTCATTTTCTTCTCCGGGCAGCTCCGCAATCCATGCTGGCATGGAGGGAGGCTCCCGCTGTGTGACGGCGCTCCTCGTCTGACAGTTCTTAAATAACGGGGGGCGGGGCCACCCGGTGACCCCGCCCCCCTCTGACGCACGGTGACTTGACGGGACTTCCCTGTGGCATTCCCCGTGACGTCACAGGGAAGTCCCGTCAAGTCACCGTGCGTCAGAGGGGGGCGGGGTTCACCGGGTGGCCCCGCCCACCCGGTTATTTAAGAACTGTCAGACGAGGAGCGCCGTCACACAGCGGGAGCCTCCCTCCATGCCAGCATGGATTGCGGAGCGGCCCGGAGAAGAAAATGAAGAAGAACAGAAGAGAAGAAAAGAAGAAGAGAAGAGCGGGAGCCTCCCCCCTATGCCATGGGTGCGGAGCGGCCCGAGGAGAAGAAGATAGAAGACGCCGCGGAGGAGATGCTGGACGAGAACGCCGGAGGAAGAACCAGAAGAGCCAGAAGAACCAGAAGAACCAGAAGATGAAGGAAGATAGAAGAAAGAAGAAGCATTTAAATAAAGGAATTGTCAAAAACTGTCTCTTGTCATTATTAACATTTTTGACACTTTTTTCGTGAAATGGTAGGGGTACTTATGTACCCCCTTACCATTTCACACAGGGGGGGGCCGGGATCTGGGGGTCACCTTGTTAAAGGGGGCTTCCAGATTCCGATAAGCCCCCCGCCCGCAGACCCCCACAACCACCGGCCAGGGTTGTGGGGATGAGGCCCTTGTCCTCATCAACATGGGGACAAGGTGTTTTGGGGGGCTACCCCAAAGCACCCTCCCAATGTTGAGGGCATGTGGCCTGGTACGGTTCAGGAGGGAGGGGGGGCCGCACTCTCGTCCCCCCCTCTTTTCCTGCGGCCTGCCAGGTTGCGTGCTCGGATAAGGGTCTGGTATGGATTTTTGGGGGGACCCCACGCCGTTTTTTTTTTTTTTTTTGGCGCGGGGTTCCCCTTAAAATCCATACCAGACCTGAAGGGTCTGGTATGGAATTTAGGGGGAACCCCACGTCATTTTTTTTTTTAAATTTTGGCCGGGGTTCCCCTTAATATCCATACCAGACCTGAAGGGCCTGGTATGGAATTTAGGAGGACTCCCACGTCATATTTTTTTTTTTAATTTTGGTTCGGGGTTCCCCTTTGGGGAATTCCCATGCCGTTTTTATCAATGAACTTCTATGTGTATTGTCGGCAATGCAATAGCCGCGGGTAGTTTTAAATGAGTTTTTTCCTTCAAAATGTCATTTTGCTGTCAGACTGTTCTAAACACAGGAAACATGCGCCCCTTTACAGGCATACTATAGACACCCCCCAGGTACGAAATTTAAAGGGATATTACACTTTTATTGTTTGACTTTAAGCATTATTAAAATCACTGCTCCTGAAAAAACGGCCGTTTTTAAAACTTTTTTTTGCATTGATCCATGTCCCCTGGGGCAGGACCCAGGTCCCCAAACACTTTTTATGACAATAACTTGCATATAAGCCTTTAAAATTAGCACTTTTGATTATTCATGTTCGTGTCCCATAGACTTTAACGGTGTTCGCATGTTCGAACGAACTTTTTTCCTGTTCGCATGTTCTGGTGCGAACCGAACAGGGGGGTGTTCGGCTCATCCCTACTGGGGAGTATAGATCTGATCGGATCATACATCGATCCGTTCAGATACTATAGCACTAAGGGAGGTGTATGCTGCGTGCGTGGGTTTTAGCGGTACTGGCGCTAACCTGACGCTGCCTGGGGCGACGCAGACCTTATCTGATCCTAAAAACCTAACTTATATCACCGCCGGGCAATTAGGGGGTTAAACCTTTATAAGGTAATAAACGGCGGGTGCCCTAAAACTATAATAAACTATAATAAACTACAAAAAACAAACTATCTAACCAGTGTCACCCGTAACACTTATACGGTGATCGCTGGTGAAAGGGTTAACTAGGGGGCAATCAGGGGGTTAAAACCTTTAGCAGGTAGTATATGGGGGTCCCTGTCGCTATAAAACACTGACAGCGAACCTATATACTTACCTCCCTAAACTAGCGCCACCTGTGTCACTAATACAGCGATCAGAAAAACGATCGCTTAGCGACACTGGTGATGGGGGGTGATCACGGGGTTAACCTTTATTGGGGGGGTTAGGGGGGTACCCTGGACCTAAAGGGGGGTACCCTAGACCTAAAGGGGCTAACCTAACTGCCCTAACACTTATAACTGTCACAAACTGACACCAATGCAAAAAAAAAAAAAAAAACTGCTATTGGTGTCAGAGTGACAGGGGGTACAGGGGGGTGATCGGGGGGTGATCGGGGGGTGACAGGGGGGTGAAAAGTGTGCCTGCGTGTTCTACTGGAAGTGTAGTGTTGGTGCACTTACTTGGATGTCTTCTCTCTTCGGCGCCGGATCAAAAAGACCGGCTCGAGGAGGGATGACATCACTTCCTCTCCCTCTGTTTACATTACAGAGGGAGAGGAAGCATTTGATTCGCTGGGAGCGATCGGGAGGGGGTGGCCATCAATGGATGGCCTCCCCCTGACCTCTCATCGCCCGCGAACAAGAGCCGACCGCCTATGGCACCGGGGGGGGGGGGTCCAATCGGACCCCCCGCCCGCGGGAAGGCATCACGTATCAGGTACGTGATTTTGCCTGCCCGTGCCGCTCTGTTCACATATATAGACGTGAGGCGGTCGGCAAGTGGATAGATATCATTTGTGTGGGTCACCCTTGTTTTGCCTTTCAGGTGTGGGCAACCAGTGCAGGCACCACCGCTCAGTTTGACCTCAGATTCCAGCTGGAGTGAGGTTCTCTGAGGTGACTTGTCTTTTAATAAAATAAAATACATTTACAGCAGTAATATAGTCCACCTAGCTGGACACAACTGACTTTGATAAGATCAGTAGTTATTTTCTTTGTATCACAATTGTAAAGAATTCTTGGCTGAGTTTTATACAGAAATACATTTTGGATGCAATGTTACTGCCACGGCATGGTTCAAATGTTCTTTTTAAATGCATTTTATTCATTAATTCTTATATCAGATGCCATGTCAAATAAAAGGAAAAAAAAATTCTTTTTCACTTGAAGTTTTAAAACCTGTTCAACTGAATGGATCAGAATCAAATAATGTTCAAATAAGATCTTATTTCTCTGAAGCTGTAAGGGATGTAAGAAGTGGGCACTGCCATACTCTGCTCCTATTATCTGATATGGACAGGCTATATATGTGCTGTAGTTATACAAGTTAAATTGATAGAAGATAAAATCTAATAAAGCCTTTTAAAGCTGAACTCCAGGCAAACAACTCAATACACAGATGAAATACAGGTATGGAAGCTGTTTCACCTGGTAAGCAGGGGCCTGAACTTTCTCTGCTCCATTTTCTCACCGTTAACCTCCCCACCTTCACTCTGTGAAAGGACAGTGAAAGGAGATGCAGCACACTGGTAAGTTCAACTCTCTGTCACTCTGCTTTCTCTTCCTATCATCATGTTTCTTCAACTAAAGCACACCTGACAGGCTCCTTGTGCCGCTTCTCCATCTACCTCCCAGAGACTGTATAGTAGTCTGCAAGAAGCTGATGGAAAGTCAAATTCAGGAACTTACACTGCTTGCAATTAAAAGAAATACACCTAAAGGAGAAGTACAACCAAAGCTTCTTTGGCTGTACTTCTCCTGTGGATTACAGGAGTGCAGTCCGTTCTGCACTCCTGTGACCAGTTTTCAGCAGAGAGGGGACTGAAGCCTGCTGTCAGCTCACATCACAGAGCCGGTCCAGGCTGGGGAATGATTGCAACAATTTTGCCGGGATTTGCCCACAACCCTGGACCGGCACCTAGCTCAGCCTCTCAGCGTGCCGCTAAGAGCTTAAAGGGGTTGTAAAGGTAAAAATTTTTTCACCTTAATGCATTCTATGCATTAAGGTGAAAAAACTTTTGACAGTACCGCCGCCCCCAGGCCCCCCGTTTTACTTACCTGACGCCTCGAATCTTCGCTGCTCGTCCTCGTCATCTTCATTGCAGCTCAGCCTGGTCGCTGATTGGCTGCAGTGGATGGATTGAAAGCAGCGCAGCCATTGGCTCGCGCTGCTGTCAATCACATCCGATGACGCGGCGCGCCGGGGGGCGGGGCTGAGTGATACAGCGAGCGGCTATAGCCGCCGGCTGTATCACGGGAGCGCGCCCGCAAGCACTCACCACCATGCGAGGGAGCTTGCATTAAGGTGGTAAATGCTTGCGGGGAGGAGCTTAAACAGCCGCCGAGGGACCCCAGAAGACCAGGTTCGGGGCCACTCTGTGCAGAACGAGCTGCACAGTGAAGGTAAGTATAACATGTTTGTTATTTTAAAAAAAAAAAAAAATTACCTTTACAACCCCTTTAAGAAAGCCACTCCCGCCCCCTCCACAGCCCAGCACTCCAGTGAGCCCGGGGAGGGGGCAGAACAGACAACGGTGACTGACAGTCAAAAGCTCTCAGCTCACTGAGCTCTGAGAACCAAGCAATCAGTGGTGTTTGATCATGTGAACAGGATAAGAGCGCTACCATACACTATAATAATACATCACCAAATAAATCATAAAAAAACTTATATTGAATACAAAATAACAATATATAAAGTCCACAAATTCCAGTGATCCATTGATCCTTTGAGCCGACTTCTTCTTTTTGGTTTTACATTGTTTTTAATGTTTTAATATGAGTGGATTACCTGGAATTTTGGATTTTATACAATAAATATACAGAATTATGCTATGCTTCTGAACATCAGAACGATAAGCAACGTTGGTCTCAACGTTGAGGCATAACATCAGTGGCCATTCATTAACTTCCCACCGCCCAGACATCACTGTGAGATAAAACTGTGCTTATGGAGAGCAGAACTTCAGAACCATCTACTTGTGATCGATCAATTCCGGTGCCGGAGATCGGGTACATTGGGGATCCATAACCTGCCTAGGATAACCACCCCCCCATTGGTGGTTGGGACCCGGAAGACACTACCTGGTTGGATATCCTGGAGGACCATCCCTTTTTGCCTTATTGACGCACTGCCATATGGTAGATGCGTCCCACCGATCCGGTAAGAGTACCCACCTTTTTTCTTGAAGTTTGGAGTATCATTGCAACTTGTGATCGCCCCCATATTGTGTCCACAGCCCCTTCAAGACATTGATACTCCCCTGCTTGGGAGAGGACTTTTTATTTTCACCATTTATAGACTTTTGGGATTGCCATTTTGTTCAGACTCACTAAATTGCACATTTTTGCTATGTTATTGTTTTTTGGTGTCTTTGCCACTTGACTTTTGATACACAGAGTCACATATTTGTTTATATTTGTTTATTTTCACTTATTGAATAGCGCTGCACTTTTTTACTTTCATATCATTTGCGACTTGGTTTGTTGTGTGCTAGCAGCTTTAGTTGTTTTTAGTCTTAGTTTGTCTCACGTGATAGCGCAGCTTTTTCTCTTTCATCCTTGTGGAAGATACCTGGGATCGATGCTCCAAGTAGACACATTGATATTGTGAGCTGTAGGGGAGTACCAGATATCGCAGAAGCAATAGCAGTCGCTTTCTTCCACACTGGAGAAAATAGCCCACAATCCCAAAATATGTGTTTAAAGGTACCTGGAAGCTGGCAGCCCCTGAAACATAGTCCAGATGTTCCTGGGAATATGGCCTGGAGTCTGGAAGGTATATAATACCATCTGGTCAATACCTTACAGGCCGTTTCCCTAACTGCCAAGGATTTTGTAGCTTTGCATAAGTTATCCAGCATTGTATCCCAATCTTCTGGAGCAAATTATTTATCGCAGTCAGTCTCCCATTTACTTCTATATGGAGGCTCACCAGAGAAACATAAAGCCAACGCTGTTTTGTAGAGAACTGAAATGAGGCCCTTGCCTCTGGGGGAGTCACGGCAGATCTGTTCGAAAGATGTAGGTGGGGAGGATGGGGTAAGACTAAAATGAGAGATATAAAAGTGTCTTATTTGTATAAAGTGATCTTGTTTGCCAAGTGGGATTTGTTTTTGTGCGCGGAGGAGATCAAACGTGGCGACTGTATCTCCAAGTTGGAGATCAGCTAAGGTGACCAGGGAATTGGATTTCCACCATGAGAAACTTTCTCTGGTCAAACGCTGTGGCAAATAAGGGTTCTCCTAAAAAGGACGAACCTTGGGGTGCAGATGAAATCAGGGCAAGTTTACTTTTATACCGGTTCCAGAGGATGAGAGATTGGGTTACGATGGAATTAAGGGAGGTTTGTGTGCAGAGTTGGAGGGTGACCATAATATATACGAGAGGCAATAAGGTCTGATGGAGTTGGATTCAAACCTGACCCAGGGTACCCTTGAATCCGGGATATTCCACTGAGCTATCTGGAAAAAGCAAGCTGCTAATAAATAAAACCAAAGATTTGGTAGACCTAGGCCCCTGTGGTTTGAGATTTATATAGAATGTGTCTGGAAAACCTGGGCATAAATCTATTAACATCCTGTTGTAGCTTGTCAATAAAGGATCTGGGGATAGTGATAAGGAGGGCTCTAAACAATTATAAGAGTTTTGGTAACAGGGTCACTTTGACTGCCATGACTCTCCCCAAAAATGAAATGCGATAGAAACTCCAGATTTTAAGCAAGTTCCGAAGTTGGGACACACATGCTGGATAGTTCACAGTGAAGATGGAAGACAATTGTGGTGTGATGTAGATGTCAAGATAAGGAATTTTGTCAGTTGACCATTGGAATGGGAAGGATCCTCGGAGTGTCTCACATTGAGCAGAGGGTAAATTAATGGGAAGTGCAGTGGATTTCGTTATATTTACTGTAAGTCCAAAGATAAAGGCAAATTTAGATAATATGGTGAATAAATTGGGTAGGGAGGTTCAGGGTTGGGTCAAAAAGAGCATAACATCATCTGCATACATGCAGAGTTTAAAGTGGGATTCAATCTGGATATGTCCAGGTGTTGTTTAATATTGATTGCTAGGGGTTCCAAGGTTAGAGCGAATAATAAAGTCAACAGGGGACATCCCTGATGAGTGCCTCTGCCCAGTGTGAAAAAGTCTGAGTTGCATCCCAGCAGTTTAATTCTTGTTTTGGGATGGTGGTGAAGGGCCTGTACACCCTTTAGAAATTTGCCCTTGAAGCCCATATGTTGTAGGACTTAAAATAAGTAAGGCCAGAGCACGCTGTAAAAACCTTATTAATGTCAAGGCTCTGTTTTAAAGAAGGACCTGTTTTTTGTGTAGATTATCGTCTTGGAGAAAATTCAGGATCAAGCGAATATTATCTGTGATAAGTCTATTTGGAGTGAATCCTGATTGGTCAGAAGAGGTCAGAGTCTCAACAATGTTAGCCAGTCTATCAGCCAGAGCACGATTAAAAATTTTAAGATCATTGTTAATGACCGATATCAGTCTGTAGTTTTGTGGGAGTGAGTGGTCCTTAAGGGGTTTGGGTAAAAGAGACATGTTGGTCAGGGTTATTTCATTCGGGAAGTGGTCTCCATTAAGAATTTTATTGAACATAGTGGTTAAGCATGGAATTAAGATAGAGGCATAGTGCTTGAAGTAACTGGCAGTAAACCTATCTGGGCCTGGAGCTACCGAACATTTTAGGGATTTGATTACACCAAGCAGTTCTTCCTCTGTAAAAGGCGCATTGAGGGATTCTACTTGAGAGGTTGATAAGGAGGGTAGAGGAAGAGAGGTTAGCCAGTCGAGTGAGGCTTGTGTATTGAATTTTTTAACACAATATGTGCATGGGCCACTTTTTATCTCCGTCTGATTCCCATGTGACAAGGTGACATGGCAGGAGCACAGCCGTGGGACAGATACAGATCGTGGTCATTCACCTTATAATAGAAAGTGACTGAACAGAGACCTTTATGACAAAATCCCCAATTATTATTTTAATGAAAGCTGCTGATTTAAGAATCGTACATTTTTTTTTTTATAAATGACATTAAAATGTTAAAGCTTCCGTGAGGTTTAAGTGACTAGGTTTTTGTACAGTATATAGCATAGATTTATGGGTCAGCATCAGTACCATAAAATAGATAAATAGTAAATAATAGCAATTGTATATTATATATAGCAACAGTAAATGCTATACAGTATATAATATATGAAGGGGCATACCTGGTTTTGCAAACTCCCCCCTCCCCTTTCACATGCTGTCTCTGCATAGGAGCCAATCAGATTCCATCTAGTGCAAGTTACTAGGATAAACAAAGCATTTGCTTTCTCTGTGCAGGACCTCCAGTTTTGCTCTAGGTTGCCGCAGCTTATGGCAAGCTTTGCATTTAACAGAAGAACCTACTACTAAAAATTATAAGGTAATAAACATAATGAATTCCCTTATCAGAGTCTCTTCTTTCCTATCTGTACCAGTGCAGATTCTAGGATTCCTAATTGTTTTCAGTTTTATAATTTAATATCTCACTAACCACTGCTAGACACTTAAGTACAATTGATTGAAAAAATATAATGGATGCAAACAGGGTAATTCAAGGCCTTGTTTTCAAGGACAAACGCTGAGCCACACTATAAATTATATTAGAGATATGTTAAGGACAAATTACTAAAGCAATGTTATTGGCAATAAGCTGTCATTTTGAAGTTGTAATATATTCATTCTTAAATCAGAACTTTCCCCAGGTAACTACATATACAGTACACTACATATACAGTTTAAATACATTTAAATCAACAGTTTTACTTATCAAGGTTTTGATGATCCTGCACACCCCATAGCAACACCTCCCTAAACCCATCCTGCTTATTGGATGATAGATGAGCACATTGATGATGTCATCTTTGTACTTCCTCTTGACATCATGTTCAAAATGTGAGACTGACAGCTCTGTTCGTGGCAACAGATACTGATGGCCTGTTCCCTCTCCCGGTGTGAGTCTTACATTGCAGAGGGATTTCCTGTAGCTACTATAAAGACAAATTTATGATTTTTTTTTAAATAAATGCATAACTGCATTTTGTATTTAAATGGAAATGAGATGTAGGTGTGGCGCTGTTCTAATTTGGGATAAGACACTTGTTGTAGTGAACCCGTTGTGTTACACCCTCTGCAGTTTTCCAGAACTTGGAGTGGGTGTATAAGGAATTTAATCAGCACAGTACAAAAAAGATCTATAAATAAGTTTTCAGCAAAAGTACCAATATCCATGTGTTACACCCTCTGCAGAGTGTAATACCTTGTGAGGTGTTATTTAAATATGTTAGCCTCCAATAAAAGAGGAATTCATGTATAACTAATATATGAATCTGAATAGGAGAATGCAAAAATGGGTGAAGGAAAACAGCAATAATTTTCCTATTGTTTATTGGTACTACACCCTCTGCATGTACTCAGTACAGGTCCTGTGAACTAGTGTGCATATGTGACCCTATGTAATAAAATTATAAAAAATAATGTGCTGAGGGCTAACTGTATCAAGATATTAAAAATTCCAGAATGTTACACCCTCTGTAACCCGCTGCTCAAAAAAAAAAAAAAAAAAAAAAGCCGGTGTGTAAAGTAAACAAAGTGTATGAATAAAATACTGATGCCTATAGATTAGATGTGTTCTAGTGCAGATAGTGTGATGGGACCAGATGAGTGATGGTACAAAACGATGTAATCTAAATCTTTGTAGTGTGTTACACCCTCTGGTAAGTTATAACTAAAATTGGTTATGTGCAATGTATGATAAATAACATATTATAGTAGAGAATACATATTCTAATAAAAATGGCTCGAGATTAAATATGCACAAAAAAAGTGACTAGTGCTCAAAAAAGTGTCCAGTGCTTGTTATAAAACAAAGTGACTTGTGCTCATAAAACGTCCAGTGCTTAAAAGAAGATGATGTTTTTGAAAAACTTCTTATTTAGGTGACAGCTGGTGAATCTTATTAGTGCTCTTATTATGAATGCACTCACCAAAAAGCCTCACCCTCCCCCAGGGGTACTGCACGGTCACAGTATCTGCCACTGTGTAGCAATCCTTGGTAACCCTGGTCTTTACTTTTAATGTTGTTGGAGACATTTTATTTGTTCACCATGTATGGGAGAGAAGGGATGCCCATAGCGTAATTCCGTATTTATAATATATTTGTTTATTAGATAAGAGATACACCCCTTTTTGTACAGATATTAAAAGCATGTAAACATGGGTGAATGGCTGTCAGAATCCTATTTTTCGTTTGACCGGAAGTGACGCAAAGACGTTCGTAACCCTGCCCTATGCGTTTCATCATCAGACGTCAACAGGAGTGTTTATATTTAAAAACAAACACTTTTTTCCAGTTATGTATTAATTATTCCATTGATTTCATATATACCTAGCTTACATGAATTTGACTTGCATAAGGAGAGAGGGGGTCAGGGAGTCTCAGCCAATCAAGGATCTATTATAAACCAGTGAATCAGCGCTATCAAAATAAATGAACTAAATAAGAGTGCTATATTAAATCATCACAAAACAATTCATCTGTGTTTTTATACTTCTCAAATCCCTATGCAACAATGAATAATACGTTATAAGTTATAAATTATAAATACACAATTAAGTAATCACAATAGTTCATATAGTAAATAAATGTTCAAGTGGATTACACATGATCAATTCCCATACATGAACACTCAATGTGTAATCAGTCAAGATATATGGCAGTGCAGTGTAGTGTAGTCCTTTAATCAATGTGTCCACCACATGCTGGTACTCCTTTCTTCCATTCACCTCCATGCACCACATACAGAGTGCTCACCAAATTTATATGACCTCCTATTTCTAAGATGGTCATATAACACTTGATATTCATACGGTTAAACACCTCCAGCACCCCTCTGCTTGCAACTCCACCTCCGGTTAGGTCCTCACACTCACAGCCCTTTGCTCTGCATTATTGATTAAAACAAACAATCACCATAGTGTAGCACATAAACTCTTATTTAAATAATAAAACTGCGCTCACATAAGAGAAGCCAGAATGAGATCCTGTTTAATAAAAGCCCTGGCACTTCCAAGCTCCCCACAGCATATGATGTCACATCAGCCCTCAACACGTTTTATTGCAGAAACTTCCTCAGGACACAGCGGCATACACAAAATGCCTTGACTGCTAAAACTTCTCATTGGTCAATGATATTCTCAATCAAAGATCTATTGCTTATAGAGAGCACACAAATAAGCTCATCGGTGTTCTGATGCTCCTTCATTGTCCTCTTAGGATTGGGGGAGGGTTTTGCATCAAGTTGTATTGCTTCGCTGCCGTGTAGTAAATAAAGTGGTCCAGAACCTGGCTGTACTCTTTGGCAAGAGTGCCTGGGTGGCATGGAATGGCTACACAGCATTACAGATGTTTTGTTAGGTAAAGCCATTCACATGTATCCCAGGTGTGTATTTATCTGCTTGACAGGAGTTCAGCTTTAAACAGACAGACAAACACTGCAAAGAGAAAAATGCAAGGCAATTCTAAAGTTTGTGACTTCCATCACGTTCTGTCCTGGTATTATTGGTAACAAAGAGAAATAGCAAAAGGGGAATCTCCCTATTGGGGACAAAGACATTTCAAACCTGACAGATGTGCTAACTACTCACTGTGCTAGCCACAGGTTTGGCTTTAGATACACTTTAACCACTTACTGCCCACTCATGGTAGTTGTACTGTGAGCAGCCGGCAGCTGCAAGCCGAGCGATGTACTGGCCCGTCATGGCCTTTCTTCCGAGTTTCGGGTGCACTACCCCCCCCCCCCCCCACTGACCCATGCTGTTGTTGGGCACAGTGAGATTTTGTCGGCAGGTCCCAGCCAGTGATTCATGGCTGAGACTTGCTGATCGTCTGTCTCGAATCACAGCACAGAACCCTATGTTTACAAACACGCAGGGCTCTGTACACTGATTAGCCATCTGGCTGTTACTTCTCTCTGCACAGCAGGGCGAAAAAACAGCCAGATAGTAAAGTAAAAGCAGCACATATTACACAAATTACACATTGTTAGGCACACAGTTGACCTTTTCATTGTCCCTAGATGTTAACCTATTCCCAGCTACTGTCATTAGTATAGTGACAGTGTCCAGTATTATCACTGATCACTATTATAATATTAGTGTCACTAGCAATGTCAGTGTCTGTTACTGCCAGATTGCACGCCACCCTATCACAATAATACTATAAGTCGCTGATCACCGCCATTATAGTATAGTGCCCATAGCTGTGTACTTTCCAGTATATATACACCATGATTTATAGATGCTATGACTTTCACACAAACCAATATATAAAATATATCTTCTATATATATCGATATATATCTATCTATCTATCTATCTATCTATCTATCTATCTATCTATCTTTATATATATATATATATATATATATATATATATATATATATATATATATATATATATATATATATATATATATGCACACACATACATTTTTTTTTTACCAAAGACATGTAGCAGAATACATTGTTGCCTAAATTAATGAAGAAATTAGATTTTTATTTTTTTTATTAGATACTTTTATAACAGAAGGTAGAAAAGCATTGTTTTTTTTTTCAAACTCTTCTGTCTTTTTTAGTTTATATCATACAAAATTAAAAGAAAGCAGTATCTGTGAGAAAGAAAATATAAAAATTTCATTTGTGTACAGTGTTGCATGACCGAGCAATTACCAGTTAAAATAGCACAGTACTGAACAACAACAAAAAATGCTCTGGTCATGAAGAGGGTAAAACCTTCCGGAGGCCAAGTGGTTAATGAATGAAGAGACCGGGTCAGTTCCCACAATGAATTACCAAAATCAAAGTAAAATTGAATTTATTCTGTCAATTGTATGCAAAGGAAAGTTGTAAACCATTATATTATAAGAATAATGATAGCAAACATGAATACAGTGATAACACAGAAACAATTCAACAAAATGCACTGTAAGGCTAGGTTTACAGTTGTGCAGTGCAGGAACACACATAAAATCACTTGTGTTCTTGCAGCGCACAAAAACATGCATTCCTTTGCAGGCCCATGGCAGTACCATTAATTGTTAATGGAACCCCAATGGACTTGCTAATCCCTAGTACCATGCATTTTGGTGTGGCATGATAAAAAAGGGTCATGCACTGCTTTGGGGCAATTTGGATAGAGTAGTCAGCTTAAAAAATACGTAACAATGCAAGTGCACTGCCACATCACACATATGTGAACTTACAAACACAATTTACAACATAGGACAGCCTGAATAATGTAGACCCAGGGTTAGAGATATTAAGAGGGAATTAGGAATGAATACTAACTGGGAAAAGGGGTCTAAGCACTCAGAAAGTGATCTTTGTTATGTGCTTACAGTGGTTGTAAAGGCAGAAAGTTTTTTTTTTTGTCTTAATGCATTCTATGCATTAAAATAAAAAAAAAAAACTTCTGTGTGCAGCAGACCCCCCCCCCCCCCAGGTCCCCTAATACTTACCTGCGCCCGATCTTTATCCAGCAATGTCCACAAATACCTTGGCCGTCCACGACTCTCCCTCCTGGCTGAGACACAGCAGCAGCACCATTGGCTCCCACTGCTGTCAATCAAACTCAGCCAATCAGGAGAGAGAGGGGGCATTGCCGAACCGCAGATCCATGTCTGAATGGATGCACAGAGCTGCTGCCCGACTCAGGTGCCCCCATAGCAGGCTGCTTGCTGTGGGGGCACTCAACAGGGGGGGGTGCCAGGAGCTCCAGACAGGGACCCAAGAAGAGGAGGATCTGGGCTGCCATGTGCAAAACCAACTGCAGAACAGAACAGGTAAGTATGACAAGTAGACATGTGCACTGTCGAAAAATGTGTTTGTTTTCATTTCATTCTTTTTTTTTTTTTTTCGTTTTTCTGATCTTTCGTTATGATCACAAATTGTAAATTTGTAAAGTAAAAAAGTCGTAAATTTGAAAATTTGTAAATTCGTAAATGCGAAAATTAGAAAATCCGAAAATAAGAAGGAAAATCCGAAAGATTCTAAATAATCACTAACTGTAGCGCACTACCCCTGAAGGAGCTGCAATTTTTGTATTCTATCAGTAAATCATATTTACCAACTAGCCCATAGAAATAGAAACAGTCCATATTGTACTTTCTCTTGCTTTTATTAATGTAACATGAACTGGGATAGGAGAAGGGTTTTCTGAGATGCTCTTTTGCTGCTTTGTAAACTTTCCTTTGCTTTCTCATGCAAAGACTTAGAACAATGCGGACTATGAAAAGCCACTCTGAATAACTTCTTCACCCATAGGCCTTATTTTAGAACAACCTGTATCTCTATTTGTGCTCAAAGCTCTACCGCTGCCTTTTGACCACTACTTCCCATCTGTACAGTACTTCCAAGTTGAGCTAAGGAAGAGATTACTCTGAATAATTCCTCCCGCCTGACTGTTTGGAATCCCGGGGCATTGTTGAACCCAAAGTCACAGGCCATCACCACCTGTCTCACTGACTTGCGTACCAACATCCCTCAGCCTCTGGTAGTCCCCTGGGCTTTCACTCACTTCAACAACAGTCCATGTGCCACTCACAAACGGTCGATTGCCCAGTTGTCTTCTGCTTAGTTGCTACTTCTGTAATGGTTTCTCCATCCCTTCTCTCCAGTCTGGCATGCTCCCTTCCCATCAGGGGCGTCCAGTGACACCAGCGACTACATGCTGTGTAGTGTCACTACCTCTTCTCCTCTGTATGGCCTGGTGCCCTCCCTTCCCCGTTGGGGGGGGGGGGCTCTGCACTTATGTGGGAGTCCCATTAATGATTGGCCAGAACTCACACATGAGCTGCCTGTCACTCAGATCCAAAGTCCAAGCTCTCTTCCAGAACCATTTCCACTGAAAGCAAGAGGAGGCATCTCTGGGTCCAAGCACAGGTGGCCACACCCTGCACTACACTGACACTCTGTCACATACATGGTTGGAGGCCGAAATGTCGAGAGGGCTCCCCTTGCGGCTGAGTGCAGTACACCCCTGAAGTTGGGTACAGAGGGTGTAGTGCCCAGAGAAGCACAGGTTGCCAGATGAATTCCAGAGCTGGTGGGCACCAAAAGGACACTGGGTAATACAGGAAACACAGCTGGGCTAAAGTCTATAAGAATCCTCGGTAATACTTGGCAAGGTGTGCACAAGGAACAGTAGTGGAAGCCAGGCCAGGGGTCAAACACAGTAGATCGGGCAAGAGGAAGAGGCAGGTTGCAGAAACAGGGACAAGCCAAAGGTCTGGTATCAGGAAGCAGGCAGGAACAGGTACTGTAGCAAAGTCCGTGATACAAGCCGGGATCAGGTACTGGAGAGGACAACAAGTCAGTAAATCAAGCCAGGGGGTCAAACCAGGAGAGCAGATCAGACAGGTCAGGAACAAGTCAGGTCACAACAGGAATCCAAATAGTAATTGCACAGAGGTTTAGGAACACAGGAAGACTGACAAACCAGCAACTGCAGACACTAGCAGACTTCCTTATATAGGCCCATGTGACCTGCTGGTAGAGATACTGGGTCCTAAAGTCCTTCTCCTGCCAGAGATGGTGGGTCCTAAAATCCTTCTCCTGCCATAAGTGCTGGTAGAGATGCTGGGTCCCAGAGCCCTTCTCCGGCTGTTGGTTCCTTGACAACTGACACTATTGCCAGTTCTCCTACAGCCATTTCCCTGACAGTGCCCCCCCCAAGGGGCAGCCTCCGTATGCCCCAATGGGCCAATGCTTCGGGATGTCTGCTGTGAAAGTCCCGCACAAGTCTAGGAACATGCACATTGTTTGAAGGCTCCCAGGAATTGTCTTCGAGAGGGTACCCCCTCCATTCGATTAGATACTGGACCTGCCTACCCCTTCACCTGCAATCCATAATAGCTTCGACCTCAAATTCTGTTTCCCCTTCTACCAATACTGGAGGTGGAGGTGGCTCTTCTCTTCCAGGGAATGGGCCTGGGTACAGCTGGTTTAAGCAGGGAGATGTGGAACACTGGATGGATCTTGTAAGTATTGGGTAGTGCCAGCTCAAAAGCCACCAGATTTATCTCTCTTTTGATTTCAAAGGGACCAATAAATTTGGGTCCAAGCTTCCAGGAGGGACATGAGAGCTTGAGGTTTACTGAAGAAAGCCATACCTTGTCCCCAATCTTAAAGACAGGATTCCCTCTTCTTCTTTTATCATGGAATTTTTTATAGTCCTCTTGGGCTTTTCGCATGGCCTCCTGAAGCAACTTGTAGTTGGATTGAATGAACCTTAATCGATCCTGGACAGCGGGAGCAGATGTTTTAGGTATAGTATTTGGAAGGAAGGGGGCATGGAATCCATAGTTTGCCCAGAAAGGGGACTGATTGATTGCTGCATGCAAAGAGTTATTATATGCAAACTCAGCACAGGGAAGAAGGGAGATCCAGTCATCCTGCGAGCAAGTACAGAAAGATCAAAAGTACTGTTCTAAGGTCTGGTTAGTCCTCTCTGACCATTGCTCTGAGGGTGGTAAGCTTAGGAAAGACACACTTCTATTGATAGAGACTTGCAGAGATCCCTCCAGAACTTGGAGGTGAACTGTACCCCTCTATCGGAGACAATACTATCTGGTAATCCATGTAATCTGACAATCTCTTTAATGAACATGTTTGCTGTGTCTGAAGCGGAGGGTGTGCCAATCATCGGAAGGAAGTGTGCCATTTTGGAAAGGCGGTCTACCACCACCATGATGGTGGTGCATCCCCCAGAGGGGGGCAGGTCTACTATAATTTCCATGGATATTTCTTTCCAGGGTTGTTCAGGAATGGGTAATGGCCTCAAAAGTCCCTATGGCTTGGCATTGGAACCTTTGTTGCGCTGGCAAATGGTGCAAGAGTTCACATACTTTCTGCAGTCCTGTCTTAGGCTGGCCCACCAAAATGAGCGCTGAACAAGTTCAGTGGTTTTTCGTATCCCAAAATGCCCGGCAAGTTTATGGTCCTGTGACTGGCTGGCTGGGGAACAAAAATTTTATCCTGGTGCCACAAAAATCCATCTTGGTTTCTCAGTGAGGACACTTCTGATCCAGAGCACTGGGTTGAGGCTTGCTTGATTAAGGTCTTTAAGTCAGGTTGGATAAGCAAAAAATTCTGGGTGGATAGGATCGTACTTGGCTCTGTCGTTTCAGGGGTGTCCGGAAACATTCGGGAGAGTGCATCTGCTTTCCCATTCTTGGAACCTGGCCGATATGTAAGATGGAAATTGAACCTGGAGAAGAACAGAGCCCAGCGGGCTTGCCAGGGTCTTAAATGTTTGGCTGTCCTGAGTAGGGATGAGCTTCGAGTTCGAGTCGAACTCATGTTCGACTCGAACATTGGCTGTTCGCAAGTTCACCGAACAGCGAACAATTTGGGGTGTTCGCGGCAAATTCGAATGCCGCGGAACACCCTTTAAAAGTCTATGGGAGAAATCAAAAGTGCTAATTTTAAAGGCTAATATGCAAGTTATTGTCATAAAAAGTGTTTGGGGACCTGGGTCCTGCCCCAGGGGACATGGATCAATGCAAAAAAAAGTTTTAAAAACGGCCGTTTTTTCAGGAGCAGTGATTTTAATAATGCTTAAAGTCAATCAATAAAAGTGTAATATCCCTTTAAATTTCGTACCTGGGGGGTGTCTATAGTGTGCCTGTAAAGGGGCGCATGTTTCCTGTGTTTAGAACAGTCTGACAGCAAAATGACATTTTGAAGGAAAAAACTAATTTAAAACTACTCGCGGCTATTGCATTGCCGACAATACACATAGAAGTTCATTGATAAAAATGGCATGGGAATTCCTCAAAGGGGAACCCCGAACCAAAATTAAAAAAAAAAAATGACGTGGGAGTCCCCCTAAATTCCATACCAGGCCCTTCAGGTCTGGTATGGATATTAAGGGGAACCCCGGCCAAAATTTAAAAAAAAAAATGACGTGGGGTTCCCCCTAAATTCCATACCAGACCCTTATCCGAGCACGCAACCTGGCAGGCCGCAGGAAAAGAGGGGGGGACGAGAGTGCGGCCCCCCCTCCCTCCTGAACCGTACCAGGCCACATGCCCTCAACATTGGGAGGGTGCTTTGGGGTAGCCCCCCAAAACACCTTGTCCCCATGTTGATGAGGACAAGGGCCTCATCCCCACAACCCTGGCCGGTGGTTGTGGGGGTCTGCGGGCGGAGGGCTTATCGGAATCTGGAAGCCCCCTTTAACAAGGTGACCCCCAGATCCCGGCCTCCCCCCGTGTGAAATGGTAAGGGGGTACATAAGTACCCCTACCATTTCACGAAAAAAGTGTCAAAAATGTTAAAAATGACAAGAGACAGTTTTTGACAATTCCTTTATTTAAATGCTTCTTCTTTCTTCTATCTTCCTTCATCTTCTGGTTCTTCTGGTTCTTCTGGCTCTTCTGGTTCTCCTCGGGCCGCTCCGCACCCATGGCATGGGGGGGAGGCTCCCGCTCTTCTCTTCTTCTTTTCTTCTCTTCTTCTCTTCTTCTTTTCTTCTTTTCTTCTTTTCTTCTCCGGGCCGCTCCGCAATCCATGCTGGCATGGAGGGAGGCTCCCGCTGTGTGACGGCGCTCCTCGTCTGACAGTTCTTAAATAACGGGGGGCGGGGCCACCCGGTGACCCCGCCCCCCTCTGACGCACGGTGACTTGACGGGACTTCCCTGTGACGTCACGGGGAATGCCACAGGGAAGTCCCGTCAAGTCACCGTGCATCAGAGGGGGGCGGGGTCACCGGGTGGCCCCGCCCCCCGTTATTTAAGAACTGTCAGACGAGGAGCGCCGTCACACAGCGGGAGCCTCCCTCCATGCCAGCATGGATTGCGGAGCGGCCCGGAGAAGAAAATGAAGAAGAGAAGAAGAGAAGAAAAGAAGAAGAGAAGAGCGGGAGCCTCCCCCCCATGCCATGGGTGCGGAGCGGCCCGAGGAGAAGAAGACAGAAGACGCCGCGGAGGAGATGCTGGACGAGAACGCCGGAGGAAGAACCAGAAGAGCCAGAAGAACCAGAAGAACCAGAAGATGAAGGAAGAAAGAAGAAGCATTTAAATAAAGGAATTGTCAAAAACTGTCTCTTGTCATTTTTAACATTTTTGACACTTTCTTCGTGAAATGGTAGGGGTACTTATGTACCCCCTTACCATTTCACACAGGGGGGGGCCGGGATCTGGGGGTCACCTTGTTAAAGGGGGCTTCCAGATTCCGATAAGCCCCCCGCCCGCAGACCCCCACAACCACCGGCCAGGGTTGTGGGGATGAGGCCCTTGTCCTCATCAACATGGGGACAAGGTGTTTTGGGGGGCTACCCCAAAGCACCCTCCCAATGTTGAGGGCATGTGGCCTGGTAAGGTTCAGGAGGGAGGGGGGGCCGCACTCTCGTCCCCCCCTCTTTTCCTGCGGCCTGCCAGGTTGCGTGCTCGGATAAGGGTCTGGTATGGATTTTTGGGGGGACCCCACGCCGTTTTTTTTTTTTTTTTTTGGCGCGGGGTTCCCCTTAAAATCCATACCAGACCTGAAGGGCCTGGTATGGAATTTAGGAGGACTCCCACGTCATTTTTTTTTTTTAATTTTGGTTCGGGGTTCCCCTTTGGGGAATTCCCATGCCGTTTTTATCAATGAACTTCTATGTGTATTGTCGGCAATGCAATAGCCGCGAGTAGTTTTAAATGAGTTTTTTCCTTCAAAATGTCATTTTGCTGTCAGACTGTTCTAAACACAGGAAACATGCGCCCCTTTACAGGCATACTATAGACACCCCCCAGGTACGAAATTTAAAGGGATATTACACTTTTATTGTTTGACTTTAAGCATTATTAAAATCACTGCTCCTGAAAAAACGGCCGTTTTTAAAACTTTTTTTTGCATTGATCCATGTCCCCTGGGGCAGGACCCAGGTCCCCAAACACTTTTTATGACAATAACTTTCATATAAGCCTTTAAAATTAGCACTTTTGATTATTCATGTTCGTGTCCCATAGACTTTAACGGTGTTCTTATGTTCGAACAAACTTTTTTCCTGTTCGCATGTTCTGGTGCGAACCGAACAGGGGGGTGTTCGGCTCATCCCTAGTCCTGAGGTACTCCAGGTACTTATGGTCTGTAAAAATCATAATGGGATGAGCGGCACCCTCCAATAAGTACCTCCATTCTTCTAAGGCAGATTTAATGGCCAGAAGTTCTCTATCTCCCACATCATAATTTCTCTCTGGTGGGCTCATCTTTTGAGAGAAAAAGGCTACGGGGTGAAAAAGAGCCTTAGGTCCCTGCCATTGGGACAGGATTACCCCTGTAGCTACTTCAGAGGCGTCCACTTCCAACACATAAAGCAGGGTCGGATCTGGGTGCCGTAGGATTGGTGCAGAAGTGAACAGATTCTTTAATTTGTCAAAGGCTGTCTGGGCTTCTGGAGACCACTGGAACCAGACCTTCTGGTGGGTCAACTGAGTGATGGGTGCTATGGTGGTGGAGAAATCCTTTACAAACCTCCTGTAGAAGTTGGAGAACCCCACGAAGCGCTGAACACCTTTCTTGTCCGAAGGAGCTGGCTAGTCTAGTATTGCTTCCACCTTCTTTGGGTCCATTGCAATTCCTTCTGTGGAGATGATGAGACCCAGGAATTGAATAGATGTTTTTTTCAAATTGACATTTGTCTGCCTTGACATATAGTCCATGTTTTCTCAAGGTTGAGAGCACCTTTTTTACGTGAATTCGATGAAGCTCCAAAGAGGCAGAAAAGCTGATGATATCATCGAGGTATACGATTACAAAGTAATCAAGGAATTCCCGAAAAATGTTGTTCACTAGATGCTGGAACGTGGCTGGGGCGTTGCATAACCCGAATGGCATCACAAGGTATTTGAAGTGGCCGAACCACGTCCAAAATGCTGTTTTCCACTCATCACCCTGGCGTATGCGTACAAGGTTATAAGTGCCCCTCAGATCCAATTTAATGAAAATCCGGGTGGTTCGGAACCTTTGAAAGAGTTCAGGAACGAGAGGCAGTGGGTATCTGTTCTTTACAGTGATCTTATTGATTTCTCTGTAATCTACACACAGCCACATGTGCCATCCTTCTTCTCCACGAAGAATACACCCTACCCAGCAGGAGAAGAAGAGGGTCGGATAAACCCCTTTTCAAGGTTCTCGTGAATATATACTCGTAGGGTCTCCAGCTCGTTTTCAGATAGGGGGAAGATTCGTCCAAACGGGATCTCGGCCCCCTGGGAGCAGTTCAATTGGACAGTCATAAGGCCGGTGAGGTGGGAGGACATCGGCCTTTTTCTTGTCGAAAATGTCTATAAACTCATGATAAGCTGGAGGAACATGCTGGAGATTACTGAGAGCAGGTTGCACCGCCAGACAGCTAACAGGCTTACTGGAGCTGGGAGTAAAGCAATGCTACAGGCAATATACTGAAGAAAGAGAGATTTCCTTCTTGGACCAGTTGATTTGCAGGTTATGTGCCTGCAGCCATGGAATTCCCAGGATGATGGGAAACATGGGGGAACATAGGATGTCAAAGCGGACAAATTCTTGATGGCCAGTATCTGTAGTAGTGAAGATGGGCATGGTTTCCTGGGTAACAAGTCCAGAACTGGGCAGGGAACCATCGGCCAAAAGAACCTCAAGTCTTTGCTTTTTTTCATAGAGGGGCACACCAAGTTTCTTAGCCAGCGATAAGTCCATAAAACAGATACATGCCCCGGAATCAATGATTGCTTGTAGCAGGATCTCCCTTTCTGCCACTTGTAAGGAGATGGGAAGAACAAGGTAAGAATGGCAGGATCCAGAGACTTGGAGATATGTGGAACTTGGTGGGTAGACCTTACTGGGTCTTATGGGGCAGCTACGTAAAAAATGTCCGGCCCCTCCGCAGTACAGGCAGAGATTGGCCTGCTGGAGGCGTTTTCTCTCCTCAAGCGTAAGGGAGCCAGGCCAACTTGCTTTGGTTACCTTTCTGGGATTGCAGGGCAAACAGACGTGGGTGCAACAGCAGGAGAAAACTTGGGTAGCATCCGTGTGGGCTGGAAGGATTGAGCACGTTCCGACCGCCGCTCCCGCAGGCGCCTGTCAAGCTGAATGGCTAGGTGAATAAGTCCGTCAAGAGTGTCAGGAATAGCAACTCGAGCCAGTTCATCCTTAAGGACCTCAGACAGTCCTTGACGGTACTGGAACCTGAGGGTTGCCTCATTCCAGCTTGTGTCGGTGGACCATCTGCAGAAATCCACGGTATAATCTTCCATTGGGTGTTTTCCTTGCCGTAGGGCAACTAAGGCAGATTCAGCAGAGGCCGCACGCTGGGGGTCATCGTACAACAGAGTCATGGCCTCAAAGAAAGTGTCCATAGTATTCAAAGCAGAGTCTTTTTGTTCCAGCAGGTTATGAGCCCAGGCTTGGGGTTCCTCAGATAATAAAGAAATGATAAATCCTACTTTCACAAACTCAGAAGCAAAAGTTCTAGGTTGGAGGGCCAGGTACAGTAGGCAGGCATTCTTGAAGGCCCTGAGCTCCGGGTTCACCGGAGAATCGTCCGGGTGTAGGTACCCGTGGTTCAGGAGGAGGCAAGGACACTGGAGCCGTGTTAGAGGAGGAAGAACTGGAGTCCACAAAGGCTGGAGCAACAGGCAAATGCTGCAGCCGATCCTCCAACCGGAAGTAACCATCCTGGAGCTTCGTAAGGGTGGTGACTTGTTGACACATCATCTTGAGCGGGGAAGCACCTCCGTCGGCCTCGGTCATGGCTGGTTTATACTGTCACATACCTGGTTGGAGGCCGAAATGCAGAGAGGGCTCCCCTTGCGGCTGAGTGCAGTACACCCCTGAAGTTGGGTACAGAGGATGTAGTGCCCAGAGAAGCACAGGTTGCCAGATGGATTCCAGAGAGAAGAGCTGGTGGGCACCAAAAGAACACCGGGTAATACAGGAAACACAGCTGGGCTAAAGTCTATAAGAATCCTCGGTAATACTTGGCAAGGTGTGCACAAGGAACAGTAGTGGAAGCCAGGCCAGAGGTCAAACACAGTAGATCGGGCAAGAGGAAGGTTGCAGAAACAAGGACAAGCCAAAAGTCTGGTACCAGGAAGCAGGCAGGAACAGGTACTGTAGCAAAGTCCGTGATACAAGCCGGGATCAGGTACTGGAGAGGACAACAAGTCGGTAAATCAAGCCAGGGGGTCAAACCAGGAGAGCAGATCAGACAGGTCAGGAACAAGCCGGGTCACAACAGGAATCCAAATAGTAATTGCACAGAGGCTCAGGAACACAGGAAGACTGACAAACCAGCAACTGCAGACACTAGCAGACTTCCTTATATAGGCCCATGTGACCTGCTGGTAGAGATACTGGGTCCTAAAGTCCTTCTCCTGCCAGAGATGCTGGGTCCTAAAATCCTTCTCCTGCCATAAGTGCTGGTAGAGATGCTGGGTCCTAGAGTCCTTCTCCTGCTGTTGGTTCTTTGACAACTGGCACTATTGCCAGTTCTCCTATGGCCATTTCCCTGACACACTCCCAGTTCCCAAAATAAACAACCGGACCTGGAATCATAATGCAAGCCTGCCTAAATTTACCTGAAACCATACTTTGTCATTTAAACACAAAAAGCTCACCTACATGAAAGTAGGTGACCGCTACATACACCCTCCCCTTGTATCACAACTGTCCCCAGTTGTGGGGAATTAATTTAGAGTACCTCCTTAAGTTTAGGGAGGAAAGAGCATCTCATTACATCAAATGGAATGGGGAAAAAGGAAATAAACTTGAAACAGGAATAATATCAATTTCACTGTACCCTACAGCTAACATTCCATACAAGTGGAACCAAAGCATTACTCCCAAAGGAGGAATACTTTGCTTACCACAGGCCTTCATCTGTAATATAGACAGCCGTCACACCTTCAATTCACCTAAAAGAAGACACAAAATTTTCCTTTTTTTGGCATGTATGTTTCTGTCAGGATCATCGCTCCCTCAAAAGGAGTCTAACAGACTTCCTGCAGAGCGTACCCTAAACAGACATGCTCAGCAAATTAATACATCTGCCTGTTGGCAAATAAACTTTCTGTTTTGCTCCTAAACAGGAGTCCTTCTTTTAAAAGTACGTGTGGCAAAGGGATTTAGCAGAGACAGCACATTCTAGTGTCCATAACTTTGTCCTTGTTAGGCACCCTGAATATGAGTCTCCTGCTGAACAGACAATTTTTGGGAAAACCCACCCTAACCCATCTGCCGTCCTGCAGTCAATATGGGTATTAAAGCACACTTGTGACTACCTCTCCAGCAGTCCAGCTTACAAGTAATACCTTGGGTCAGGTAACCTTTTGCGATTGTCCCCTTGTCCTCTCACTGAGATGGAGCAACTGCGGGTGTTTTGCCTGCCTTTACCACCAATACTTTGTCTTTGTGAATTGCTCTACCAAGTCTCCATTCACGGTGAATGTCTTTGAATCGGACCCAGACCTCACTGTCAGGTGTCCGCTTGGGTTTAGGAACATGAAGATAGTCCCAAACAAAATCATCTTCCCATGCTTCCCGGGAATTCTCAACAATCTCCAGGGAAAGGGTAATAAGGGTAATCTAGGCCCCACTCCTGAGCAACTTTCCTTTGGACTTCCCTCTGAAACCTCGAAAGTCTAGGTAATTCTTTAGCCTTTCCTCGGTCAGGCAAAACGCATGGGTCAGAAGCTCTACTGACCAACTGTTGGTACGTGGCTGCCCTGGTAGGAAGGACAGTAGCTGCAACATTGAAAGGGGATACTGGGGTTTTAGATGTGCTGAGTGATTTTTTTGACACTCCCGTAGAAGCTTCCACTGAGGTAGAACTCTCCAAGAACCATTCTTCCTCATCACTAGATTCAACCTCTTCAGGGGATGACCACTCAAATAAATTGTCCATAGATCCATATTTCTCCAGGACTTGCGGTGACCCCCAATCTACAGCCCGGCCTCTGTTCACTCTGTCCAGCTCACCCGAGGGATCCCCCTCCTGTAAACTAGGCTCCTTCCGGACAGATATAACAAAGGACTTATTGCTAGCCGGCTCCTCAGGAGTTTCCTCCAAAGACTGTACACTAACTCCGGCAGTCCCTGGGTCCCTAGCCAGGCTACAGGCTCCCCCATTAGATCCTACCTGATCCTCTGGTGGCTCTGATTCAGCCGAATCAGACGGGAGCTCCTCCACTACTGCAGCAGGTGACATACGACCCTGTCCGGCCTTCCGAGTCATCTGCATCTGCGGCATACAAAATCCGGTTGTAAGACTGGAGGAATAGTACCGGACTTTCAGTTGAATGGGTCCCAAGCGTGTCAGCTGAGCACTGCAATGCCCACACCGAAGCCCAGGCGGGGACTCCAACCGTAGGCCTCCGACATCCGGGACACAACTTGCAAAGTCTCTCTACTCCATCAATCACTCCTAGTGCCAGTCCTCCAGTGAGCTCCAAACGAACACTGATATCAATCAGAACCCGGTCCTGCAACTCAGGTAACTGCTGCATGATGGGTGTACTTCCAACACCTTCCGCCATCTTCCTCCACCTTTTCGGTCTGGCGCGTGGCACGCTGAACGCTGACAAACTTTTCCTCTGGGGCGTGGCTCCACCCCCCACTTGTTGGTTCAGCACGCAAGGAACTGTAGCTGCACATTTTCAAAGTCCTCCCCAGTGACACCTGGTGGCAGGCACTATTAAATTGCAGACTATCTTGGCAACAGTTACTACAATGCAGACTCTGTTGCTATGGGAGATGGCTAGTGGTCAAATATGAAACAGATATCTCAGTGGGACCTCCATGTAGCGCACTACCCCCAAAGGAGCTGCAATTTGTGTATTCTATCCATAAATCATATTTACCAACTAGCCCATCGCAGCCCACAGAAATAGAAACAGTCCATATTGTAGTTTTCTCTTGCTTTTATTAATGTAACATGAACTGGGATAGGAGAAGGGTTTTCTGAGATGCTCTTTTGCTGCTTTGTAATCTTTCCTTTGCTTTCTCATGCAATGACTTAGAACAATGCGGACTATGAAAAGTCACTCTGAATAACTTCTTCACCCATAGGCCTTTTTTTAGAACAACCTGTATCTCTATTTGTGCTTGAAGCTCTACCTTTTAACCACTACTTCCCGTCTGTACAGTACTTCCAAGTTGAGCTAAGGAAGAGATTACTCTGAATAATTCTTCCCGCCTGACTGATTGGAATCCCGGGGCATTGTTGAACCCAAAGTCACAGGCCATCACCACCTGTCTCACTGACTTGCGTACCAACATCCCTCAGCCTCTGGTAGTACCCTTCCCCTGGGCTTTCACTCACTTGATCAACAGTCCATATGCCACTCACAAACGGTCGATCGCCCAGTTGTCTTCCGCTTAGTTGCTACTTCTTCTGTAATAGTTTTTCCATCCCTTCTCTCCAGTCTGGCTTGCTCCCTTCCCATCAGGGGCGTCCAGTGACACCAGCGACTACATGCTGTGTAGTGTCACTACCTCCTCTCTTCCGTATGGCCGTAGAGGGGGGCTCTGCTTGGCTCCCCGCAGGGGGCCTTCTCTCTGCAGTCTCCCTCTCTGGAACTCTTTCTGGAACTCCCAGCAGCATGTGACCCCAGCTTACATGGGAGTCTCGTCTCCTGCCAAACAAATTAATGATTGGCCAGAACTCACACATGAGCTGCCTGTCACTCAGATCCCAAGTCCAACCTCTCTTCCAGAACCATTTCCACTGAAAGCAAGAGGAGGCATCTCTGGGTCCAAGCACAGGTGGCCCTGCACTACACTGACACTCCTAGTTCCCAAAATAAACAACCAGGCCTGGAATCATAATGCAAGCCTGCCTAAAGTTACAAATTATCCGAAATAAGGAATGCCGCATCTAAACAAATGGAACAGATCAAATTAATAAAAAATAATAATAATAAAATGTTTTTTTTATTATTATTATTATTATTATTGTTAATTATTATTAATTTGCTACGTTCCATTTTGTTTAGATACAGCATTTCTTATTTCAGACAATTCGTAACTTCGGATAAATTTGTATTTGTTACGTTCTCACTAACAGCCAAATTTGAAATGAAATTCCAATACCTATAATTTAATAGTTAGTTATTATTTCAGATTTTCAAATTTTCGGGTTTTCGGATCTTCGACTTTTGAACTTACGAATGTCCGAATTTATGAATTTTCGAATTTTGAAGTTCCGAATTTACAAATTCATACATTTTTTAATTTACGTATTTACGAATTTTCGAATTTACGAGTTTTTCTAATATTCAAACTTAGAAATATTTGCAAAAATTCGTTAAATGGCTTTTCTTAAATTCAGATGTTTCTGAATTAACAAATTTGTCTAAATTTGTTTACAAACTAATTCGGAATTAAACAAATTGCACATGTCTAATAACAAGTTTGTTATTTTAATAGAAAAAAAATGAGACTTTACAATCACTTTAAGGCCCCTTTCACATGATCAGCAGAGACAGACCTGTCATCCACCTGCTCAGTGGGGATCAGTGGAGAGATCCCCTGCTGAGCTAGCGGAGTCTGTCCAGCAGATCTGCCCCGTGTGAAAGGGGCCTAAGACTTGTAGGCAGTATTTTTGTGGACTTACTGTACTGGAGCTTTGTATATCTACAGTTCTTTTTTTTTCTTTTTTTTACATATGGAATACTGAACAATATATTACCCAACATATATCAGCAGAAAACTAACTTAGGTACCCTGTGTTTTCTTAATGGCATTTACTACATTTAGCTGAATTGGTCTGAATGAGAGATCAGGTCAAAATGAACTTGCTGTATGCAATCTGATCGTTGAACTGTTCAGTGATGAACTTTATGTAACTAATGTCTACATGTAACCCACTTTTTCTGTAACTATGTTACAATATGCCTATAACAACAAGGCTAGCAGGATATACAGTAACACTAGTGATTGACAAGTGTGGAGAGTTGTCTAAGCAGTGATAAAATACTCAAAAGTGAAACACGTCTCAAGCCACAATGTTAGACCTAGAATGGTATAATATTTTGACAATGCCAACCCTTTAACTCACCAAGGTAATATTAGATGTAAGAAAATAAACTGCAAAAGGATGAATATGTTATACGTGCCTTAATGAAAAAATACTTTGTTCTTTACAGTTCTCCATGACCTTGCAGTCCTCCCTTCTATCGCATACATAGATTGAGGGAAAATATATCCCCATTAACATCCAATTAGTTTGGCAGCACTATAGAAAACACACACTGTAATTAGAAATATTGCTTCATAAATCCCTGGGTTAACACATGATTCCTCTTCCTCCTCTGCAGAAAGTCATGTAGACACAACAATAAAATGAAATACATTGTCGGTTAAAAGTACCACATCCCTGAGTGTGCGTAATGACCTTGAGCATGTGTCATCATATTTCTACCATTATTAGTCTGCTAAACAAACCGCACTAATGTAGGCATCAGCATCAGTGTTATTTAAAGGGACTATAAGCCTAAAGCATCAGTTATCATTCACAAAGTTCTTAAATATGTTGAAAGTGAAAGGGGGTCACTATACAGTATCTACAGTATACTGTATGTAGCACCCCCTAGTCTGGCCAGAGTGCTAATGTTATGATTTTGTTAGTGTAGGTAAATTCAGGCTTGGCTGGCAGCCAGGAGTGTGTGTTTTTCTGGGTCAGGGTTTTGAGTGAGAGAAGCGGTTGGGAGGAGTCTAGGAGGAGCTGGCTGGAGTATTCTGAGGGCCCTGACCAATCCCCAACAGATGGGTTGGCAGGGGGCAGGCCACCCAAATACTCAGGGTCAGACCAGCTGGGGCCGTGGAGTTCAGGTGGAAGATGGAGATGAAGTGTTAGGCTGTCAGAGACCTTTGAGAGTAAGCCTCTAGTCTGGGGGGTTGAACTCAGGCCTGGGCTCGGGTGTGGAAGGGACCCCTTCTCATGACACAAAGAGGGATCCTAACCAAGAGGTACGGGAGCAAGGAGGGGACAGCAGGAGTACACTCCTGGACAAATCTCCAGGGGGGAAGACAGACAAAAGGGCTGGTGAGAGTTACAGTCAGAGGACTGAGAGGCAGCCTGAAGGGTCTGGGATGGATGCAGAGTCAGTCTGGGAGGACCGTGGAAAAGCAGCCAGGAGGGCTTGTGAAAAGGGGCAGCTGTAGCCAGGTGGGCTGGCAGTGCCAGAAGGGGTGGTACTAGGAGTAGTAGCCACAGGAATAGGACAGCTAAGCACCAAAGACCTCTTTTTTTGCTTCACTACTAAAGGAGCCCACGGTCCCTGCCTGCAAAGGGCTTTTACATGGATCTGACTGAGATTGTGTTGAATCAAACTGTTAGTGCTAGCTGGTCCTGGGAGATGTAGTTCTACAAGCAAGTCTGTGCTGGAGGTAGAAGAGGAGAAGTGTATATACTGGATTAGGGATGAGCCGAACACCCCCCTGTTCGGTTCGCACCAGAACATGCGAACAGGAAAAAAGTTTGTTCGAACACGCGAACACCGTTAAAGTCTATGGGACACGAACATGAATAATCAAAAGTGCTAATTTTAAAGGCTTATATGCAAGTTATTGTCATAAAAAGTGTTTGGGGACCTGGGTCCTGCCCCATGGGACATGGATCAATGCAAAAAAAAGTTTTAAAAACGGCCGTTTTTTCAGGAGCAGTGATTTTAATAATGCTTAAAGTCAAGCAATAAAAGTGTAATATCCCTTTAAATTTCGTAGCTGGGGGGTGTCTATAGTATGCCTGTAAAGGGGCGCATGTTTCCCGTGTTTAGAACAGTCTGACAGCAAAATGACATTTTGAAGGAAAAAAGCCATTTAAAACTACTCGCGGCTATTGCATTGCCGACAATACACATAGAAGTTCATTGATAAAAACGGCATGGGAATTCCCCACAGGGGAACCCCGAACCAAAATTAAAAAAAAAAAATGACGTGGGAGTCCCCCTAAATTCCATACCAGGCCCTTCAGGTCTGGTATGGATATTAAGGGGAACCCCGGCCAAAATTTAAAAAAAAAAATGACGTGGGGTTCCCCCTAAATTCCATACCAGACCGTCTGGTATGGATTTTAAGGGGAACCCCGCGCCAAAAAAAAAAAAAAAACGGCGTGGGGTCCCCCCAAAAATCCATACCAGACCCTTATCCGAGCACGCAACCTGGCAGGCCGCAGGAAAAGAGGGGGGGACGAGAGTGCGCCCCCCCTGAACCGTACCAGGCCACATGCCCTCAACATTGGGAAGGTGCTTTGGGGTAGCCCCCCAAAACACCTTGTCCCCATGTTGATGAGGACAAGGGCCTCATCCCCACAACCCTGGCCAGTGGTTGTGGGGGTCTGCGGGCGGGGGGCTTATCGGAATCTGGAAGCCCCCTTTAACAAGGGGACCCCAGATCCTGGCCCCCCCCTGTGTGAAATGGTAAGGGGGTACGTACCCCTACCATTTCACTAAAAAACTGTCAAAAATGTTAAAAATGACAAGAGACAGTTTTTGACAATTCCTTTATTTAAATGCTTCTTCTTTCTTCTATCTTCCTTCATCTTCTTCTTCTTCTGGTTCTTCCTCCGGCGTTCTCGTCCAGCATCTCCTCCACGGCGTCTTCTATCTTCTTCTCCTCGGGCCGCTCCGCACCCATGGCATGGGGGGAGGCTCCCGCTCTTCTCTTCTCTTCTTCTTTTCTTCTCTTCTCATGCTGGCATGGAGGGAGGCTCCCGCTGTGTGACGGCGTCTCCTCGTCTGACGGTTCTTAACCACCCGGTGACCCCACCCCCCTCTGACGCACGGTGACTTGACGGGACTTCCCTGTGACGTCATGGGGAATGCCACAGGGAAGTCCCGTCATGTCCCGTGCGTCAGAGGGGGCGGGGTCACCGGGTGGCCCCGCCCCCCGTTATTTAAGAACCGTCAGACGAGGAGACGCCGTCACACAGCGGTAGCCTCCCTCCATGCCAGCATGGATGCGGAGCGGCCCAGAGAAGAAAATGAAGAAGAGAAGAAGGAAGAAGAGAAGAAGATGAAGAAGAAGATGAAGAGAAGAGCGGGAGCCTCCTCCCATGCCATGGGTGCGGAGCGGCCCGCGGAGAAGAAGATAGAAGACGCCGCGGAGGAGATGCTGGACGAGAACGCCGGAGGAAGAACCAGAAGAAGAAGAAGATGAAGGAAGATAGAAGAAAGAAGAAGCATTTAAATAAAGGAATTGTCAAAAACGGTCTCTTGTCATTTTTAACATTTTTGACAGTTTTTTAGTGAAATGGTAGGGGTAAGTACACCCTTACCATTTCACACGAGGGGGCCGGGATCTGGGGGTCCCCTTGTTAAAGGGGGCTTCCAGATTCCGATAAGCCCCCCGCCCGCAGACCCCCACAACCACCGGCCAGGGTTGTGGGGATGAGGCCCTTGTCCTCATCAACATGGGGACAAGGTGTTTTGGGGGGCTACCCCAAAGCACCCTCCCAATGTTGAGGGCATGTGGCCTGGTACGGTTCAGGAGGGGGGGCCGCACTCTCATCCCCCCCTCTTTTCCTGCGGCCTGCCAGGTTGCGTGCTCGGATAAGGGTCTGGTATGGATTTTTGGGGGGACCCCACGCCGTTTTTTTTGTTTTTTTTGGCGCGGGGTTCCCCTTAAAATCCATACCAGACCTGAAGGGTCTGGTATGGAATTTAGGGGGAACCCCACGTCATTTTTTTTAAAATTTTGGCCGGGGTTCCCCTTAATATCCATACCAGACCTGAAGGGCCTGGTATGGAATTTAGGGGGACTCCCACGTCATTTTTTTTTTTTAATTTTGGTTCGGGGTTCCCCTGTGGGGAATTCCCATGCCGTTTTTATCAATGAACTTCTATGTGTATTGTCGGCAATGCAATAGCCGCGAGTAGTTTTAAATGGGTTTTTTCCTTCGAAATGTCATTTTGCTGTCAGACTGTTCTAAACACGGGAAACATACGCCCCTTTACAGGCATACTATAGACACCCCCCAGCTATGAAGTTTAAAGGGATATTACACTTTTATTGTTTGACATTAAGCATTTTTGAAATCACTGCTCCTGAAAAAACAGCCGTTTTTAAAACTTTTTTTGCATTGATCCATGTCCCCTGGGGCAGGACCCGGGTCCCCAAACACTTTTTATGACAATAACTTGCATATAAGCATTTAAAATTAGCACTTTTGATTTCTCCCATAGAATTTTAAAGGGTGTTCCGCGGCATTCGAATTTGCCGCGAACACCCCAAATTGTTCGCTGTTCGGCGAACTTGCGAACAGCCAATGTTCGAGTCGAACATGAGTTCGACTTGAACTCGAAGCTCATCCCTATACTGGATGTATATAGTTGAATCCCTGAAGAGTTTCTTTGCTGATCCCATAAGAACCCTTACCCCATCCACATGTAATCCCCCTAAATTAAAAAAAAAAAACAAAAGCTGAAAGGATTGCTTCTTGTCTCCAGAGTGATTGGAAAATTCATGTACTTTTGCAGGGTGGGAAATACCCATATTCACCAGCGGCTCTTGCGGGGGTAGCACTACGTGTGTGTGTGTATATATATATATATATATATATATATATATATATACACACACACACACAGTTGGGTCCATGTATATTTGGACACAGGCACAATTTTCATACTTTTGGTTCTGTATGCCACCAGAATAAAATTAAAGCAAAACAATCCAAATGAACTTGAAGTGCAGATTTTCAGCTTTACTTCCAGTGGTTAAACATAAGTATCAATTACAAATTTTAGGAACTGCAACCATTTTTATACACAGTCCCCCATTTTCAGGGGCTCAAATGTAATTGGACAAATGAATACAATCATAAATAAAATGTTCATTTTTAAAATTTTGTTGAGAATCCTTTATCAATTAGGGATGGGCTAAACACCCCCCCAGTTCGGTTTGCACCAGAACACCTCGAACAGGCAAAAAGTTCTAGCGAATATGCGAACTCTATTAACCTCTTGCCCGCAGCCGTCATCGTTATACGGCGGCAGGTTGGCTCTCCTGCATGAATCGCCGTAGCTGTACTCGATGTCCGCTGGCGACCTGCGATCACCTAGTACAGAGGCAGAACGGGGATCTGCCAGTGTAAACAAGTGGATCCTCATTCTGCCAGATGACAGGTCAGAGATCTTCTGTTCCCAGCTATCTCTGTCATGTCCCAGTGAGCCCATCTCCCCCATAGTTAGAACACACCTAGGGAACACACTTAACCCCTAGATCGCCCCTTAGTGTTAACCCCTTCCCTGACGGTGTAATTTTTACATTGATCAGTGCATTTTTATAGCATTTTTTGCCTTTTGGATTGGCCCAGGATTGTCACAACTAGTGATAATAATAAACCAATTCTATTGGTACTCTTAAAGAAAAACTTAATAACAATACTTTCATCCATAACAAAAATAGTAAGATCTTGAAAATGAATCATATTGTCAATATATTTATAAATTAGTGTAATCCCCCATCAGAGATGTAAAGTATGTTCTCTACCATGCCAAATGAGGAAGACGTCATCTATGCACCTCCTCTAGAAGACTGCTGATGCCAGAATTTATCATAGATGACATCCTCCTCCCATATGACCATAAACAAATTGGCTACAATGGGCATGTATTTGGTCCCCAGAGCAACCCCCTTTTTCAAGGAAAAAGTGTCCACTAAGCTAAAAATTGGCAAAGTTGTTTTGCATAGCAAATTCAAGGACACGCATAATGAAATTCTTTTGTCTAACAGATACAGTAAGTGGTTTAATTGGTCCAAATAGTATTCTACTCCTTCTAATCCATGTTTGTTAGAAATGGTAGTTCATAGGGATGGAACATCTGCTGTTACTGGAATATATTTAGAAGAATTTCAATCAGCCCTAACGGCACTTTTCTGGTGGTAGTTCCCTTAAGAACTACCTGTGCCTAATTCAGGCAAGCATTTGTGCCGGTGTCAGTAACATTACCAACATGTGCAGCAAATTTAGGTTGTTTTTAGTATCGCCACTTTAAGAATCAGTCACTACAGCAGCGACAAATTCTTAAAGAATTACCACCATTTCTCAGATTAGGAAACTGACAGTAATAAAGATCAACTCTGAACTGGTGTACAAAAGTATGCCAGTACTCAGAGCAGGCTTTGCCAGTGCTGGGAAGCTACCATGTATGTGACAGCTTACCGCACAGTGCTATATCCCTGGCATCATTCAGCTGTTGGCAGGGAGATTCTCAGAATATGCGCTGAATTCTCACGGAAAGCTAACTGTAAACAGGGGATATAGCTGATGTCATTAACCAGATATGGTCAATATCCATATTTGGGACATATCTGGGACATGATTTGTCACTGGGTGGACAGTGCCTGATGGGGAACTGAGAGACTAGTTCCCCATCGGGTCCACTTTATTTTTGACTGACAGTGCATGTAAGTGGGTTGATTGGAATGCTGTTATTGGACTGCATAGTGACCCACTGCTGTGCGCTGTTACTCAAAAGTAAAGCAGACCTGATAGGAACTAGTCTCTCAGTTACCCTTCAGGCTCAGTCCACCCCAGTGCAAAACACTCCAGCTATGCGCCTGTCAGTGTGACAGAGAAAAGATATACCAGTGCTCCAATCCCAATAGCTTGTACACGTTTTTAAACTATCAGGTGCTAAAGGGGTGTGTCCACATATTAAAGTGGCCTACATATTCTGGATGGACCCTCTGCACACTGCTATACCCTTTCTAGAAAACTATGCAATGAAAAACAGTTATTTTTAGTTCACACATATTGCAATACATGTTTTAGATGTCCAATTGCATCAAAGTAATCCCACTTATGGCCAGTCCTACACTGCTCTGCCACTGCAAATGCTATGGTGGAATTCTCTGATTGTTCCCACACTTTCATTTGTTTTTAGGATATTGACAGTGACATAGTATCTTTAACCACTTCAGCCCCAGAAGGATTTACCCACTTAACGACCAGGCCATATTTTGCTATACGCCACTGCATCGCTTTAACTGACAACTGCGTGGTCATACGACGTTGTACACAAACAAAATAGAGCTATCTTTTGGTGGTATTTGATCACTTCTGCTGTTTCAATTTTTTGCACTATAAACAAAAAAGTGTGAAAATTAAAAAAAAAAACAATATTTTTTACTTTTTGCTATAATAAATATCCCCAAAAAATGTAAAAAAAAACAATTTCTTTATCAGTTGAAGCCAATATGTATTCTCCTACATATTTTTGGTTAAAAAATTGCAATAAGCGTATATTGATTGGTTTATAGTGTCTACATAATAGGGGATATATTTATGGCATTTTTGTTTTTCAGTTTTTGTTTTGTTATTCTTTTTTTTTTTAAATAGTAATGGCGGTGATCACAAATTTTTATCAGGACTGCGACATTGCGGCAGACAGATCGGACACTTTTGACACTTTTTTGGGACCACTGTCAGTTATACAGCAATCAGAGCTAAAAATAGCCACTGATTACTGTATAAATGTCATTGGCAGGAAAGGGGTTAACACTAGGGAGCGATCAAGGGGTAAACAGTGTTCCCTAGGGAGGTTTTTCTAACTGTGGGGGGAGTATACTGACTGGGAGTAGAGAGAGATCGCTGTTCCTGATTACTAAGAACTGCAGATCTCTCTCTACTTCCCTGACAGAATGGGGGTCTGGGGGGGCAGCAGACATCATGGCCGTGTGCATCGGCTCTGGTGTAGCACCACGGGCGTACATGTGCCCCCTATAGCTCTTAAAGTGGCTTCCATACACCTATGACGATTCGCACAGCCGTGGCAACCTGCCGCAGTATAATGACGGCGGCTGGCTGGCAAGCAGTTAAGATTAGATATCATATTAGTGAATAGCAGCTGCAAAAAATTATCTATCCATTGCCCCATATGCAATTTCAAATACTCAGTTCCAGTACTGTACTGCTTGGACCCTGAAGAAGAGGGTACAGCCCGAAAGCTTGTCCTGAAAATTTGGATGTTAATGGAAATTAAAAAAAGGTATCACAGACAGTACTTGTTGTTTTTGTAACATTGTGCTAGTATTAGCACCATCGAATGTGAATTGTACTATTTATTAACTTTTATTAATAAATATATCCTAAGAATTCTATGTTATGCAGTTTCTTTCTTACTTTCTTGTGCAATACCACTGAACTGGAGGATTGAGGAGTGAAGTGCATGTTGAGTGCATTTAAAGGGGCAATATAGGAGCTTTGCCCCCAGCAATTTTTTACCTTTCTAAGGGATAAGCTGGTGGGTGTGTCTGTAAGACGGGTAGCACTGCGTTGGAACATGGCGGTGGTATGAGAAAAAGATTGGCATGTACTTTTAAATATATGAATTATTTTTGATTTGGAGCACTGGGCATATCTGCTGCACAAGTGATGACACAAGCTGAATATATCATGGACTCTTTTTACATGCCTATATAGTGAATATTGGATACATTTATAGACTTTACATTTTTTACTGCATATTTAACACTATTTTGGTTAGCTGGTTTTATTATGTTTTTTTATTATTTTTTGTTTGTTTGTTTTTTCGCATTTGCACATTAGACAGTTTGTGTTTGCTGGTTCTTTTTATGCTGGGAGGCATTTATTATTGTTTAAGCATAGGGAATGCAGAGGGAATGCAGTGATAGGGTTTATATAGATTACACTGAGTTTTCTTGATTGGGGCTCAGCTAAATAGCCTACAGGAGCACACATACAAGTCCTTTCTGATTGGTCAGCTATTCTAGTAGACAGCCAGTTATGGACTATTTACAGTCAACTACCTAAAAATTTAGAAGCAGCCCAAAAATCTTCCCATAGTAACACTGGACTGCCTAAGTTGTCCAGCCCAAAACGTTTTATTATTATTATTATTTAGGATAAGAACTAGAAGCTTTGTCATGTTATATTTGATACTGATATTTACTGCCACAGTGAGGCCCAGTCACAGCAGTTACATGAGAGAATATCTCCTAAAGCAATGTTGACAAAATAAAAAAAAAAGTTTTTTTTTTAAGTACTGTATAGGAAGGCTAAAACTCCTGTCAGATTTGTATGTTCCTGTTGCAAATTGTCCCTTTCAGTCTGGTGAAGCCACTGTCACCATAGCAGTAGGTGAAGTAAAATCTACTGTATGTAACAGAGACACAAGTAGTAGCAAAAACCTGATAGAGGTTATAATCCTTCCCCACTTATGCAAAACTATAAAGAAAAGTTTTGCTGAGCTTACACTTTAGCACATGCTACTACTTTGTAAATATCTTATTGTTGCTTTAGATTGAAATTAGAAATATACATAGTAAAGGTCACTTGCACAGGATAAATTATGGTATTGTAATGTTTTCGCCCACACTCCCATAACGTTTGCACATTTTAAATCTTGCCTCCTATATTACTCTCTTAGGGAGATACAGTAATCTATCTTTTCTTGCAGCCAACCTACAAAGTTAGGTAAGAGATCTCTTTTCACAAAGCAGACAGTTGTTGTCATTGCTGCCATCATTAAAGCAGTCCATAGATTATTTGATTTTTTTTCCTGCCACCCATGGGTGGAAGAAAAGAAAATAGCTTGATTCTCCCATTAACAGTCAAATTATAATCCATGTATGGCCGGCTTAAAAAGTAAACACATTTTGGGCTACTGTATATGTCATCTGATTACTCAAATAAGAAAGTTAGGTGGAATTTTCTCTTCATAAATTTAAAAATCAACCCTCAAAATGGTCAGATTTTGATGCACCAAATCACATATGTGCTCAGGGACCAGCTGCAGTCCTTCACTGCCTGCACGGTGAGAACTAGACAACATCTCAGCAAAAACTATTTTATACTGTATCTTCCCAATCAACAAAATGTGGGCCAGCAAACATATCTAAATCTTAGCCCAAGACTCTTCAAGTTTTTATTTTTAATCATTAATCTTTTATTTAATTTTCCAAGTAATGTAATACAAATTCATGTAAATATATATCATCAGTCATTCAATAACATTTGTGCTAAACAAATCATTTGGTTAAAAAAAACAGCAAAATAAAACAAAATGAGATACTTCCGTGTATCGAATCATATCTAAGGTATAATGATAATAAGGCAACAATATAATTTTAATTACAAGATATTAATCTTCGCTTACCCCAAACGGGTTCAAGCTGTAAGCGGAGATCAATAATTAATAATAGTGAATAATTTAGCGGTAACTTATTCTTGAACTTCAGGATAAATTCGAAGGTTATGTTATAATATCCAAAATGAATTAAAGATTACAGGTTTGTAAATAATGAGAGGCTCTAGGGTGAGCAATCCAGGCTTGCCGTTTCTTTTTGAATGTAGTCATATGATAATTTTTCTAGGCCAACATCAATCCATATTGTGCTTGTATATTTAATCTAATAATAACAGTGGTTAAGTTTGGATCTTCACAGGATTTCCATAGAGTGGAGATTGAGATTCTAGCAGCAATTAGTATGTGGGTTACTATTGTTCTAAACATACTCGGATAGGAATCTAAATTTAATCCTAGGAGGGCCATTGCTGGAGTAAGTTCAATAAGATTACCAGTAAGATCTGCTATAAATTTGGATATAGTTTTCCAAAAACTTTGTAAATTCTTACAACTCCAGAGGGTGTGGTGCAGATTTCCTATGTGTTCATTACATCTCCAGCATAAGGGTGAAGAAGAAGGATACATTATAGATTTATAGTTTATAAGGTGTAAGATACCATCTGTTCAGCATTTTTTGGGAATTGTCCCAATGCTCTATGCAAGAGGAGGCCTTTTTAGAAATTAATTTAGCTTTCCTCCATTGTTCTCCTGTATAGGTCTGCAATAAATCCTTTTCCCATTTTATCATATGAGGGCTTTTGTATTCTAAAGGATATTCAGAGAGGAGATCATAGAATAGTGAAATCCCTTTCCTCTTTTGATTCCTATGGTTAGATAGAAATTCCCAGACAGTTGAATTATTTGGATTAAAGTTTTTTAAGCGGGAGCATTTTTCAATTTTACCCGAAGCCATTGTTTTATAATTTGAGGGTAAATCCTTATACATATTGTAACCGTGTATAATCCAATCTCTTGTCTTAACGCGGATTTTACAATAATCTACTATTCTCACAGGAAGAAATAATAAAGATTTATCACTCCAACTTTTAATTTTGGGCATGATATGTTTCCATGCCATTAAAGTGGCTTTAATACTAAGTAAGTTGGGAATATCGATTTTTTTTTAGAGAATAGGAAGCCAGGAATAATGCATACATATCGTGCCCCAAAGTTACTTCTCGTTCGATATCAGCCCATAATTTATCCTCCGAAGACGGGAACCGATGCTTCATCTGGTCCATTAAGGACGCATAATAGTAGTTTCTTATGTTTGGTAAACCCAGTCCACCTACTAACTTGTAGGAAATCAATACAGAAAATGCTTTGAATTTAGTGTCAATTTGCGTAAAAAATTTGTTAGGGATCAAGATAGGGAGGGTACGGAACTAATATAAGATTTTGGGTAGTGTTACCATTTTGAATGCCGCTATTTTACATACCCATGAGAGCTGTGTTTTCTGAAAATTCTGTAAGTCTTTTTGGATTGTTTCTAATAACATCGGAAAATTAGCTCCATATATATTGGAGGAAGGGTAGGCAAGATTGAGTCCTAAATAGGATATAGATGATTCTTCCCAATTAAAATCATATTTTCCACGCAAATTAACTACAGTATCATCAGAAAGATTCATAGATAGTACATGATATTTATTACGGTTGATCTTATAATAGGATGTAATTCCATACAATTCTAAAACTTTGTGTACGACCAGCAACGAAGTATCAAGATTGGTTATTGAGATTATAACACCGTCCGCAAATAATCCTATTTTATGCTCATATTGTCCTATTTTGATCTCTTCAAGTATTTCTGTGACAACTCCCCGTTAGTATATCTTGAAATAAAATACAGATACAGAAAATACAGATCTAGAAAGCAGTTTTTATAATTAATAGCTCTTTAAATGAAAACAAGCTTCTCCCAAAGTTACAAAACTGTCATTGTTTCAGGGGGAAATTACTGATCTTCTTTGCCCTCCATTAATTTGTGTGGTGATTCAAATTATTCCTGTAGTCAGGATATTTGATACTCCTTTAAAAAAAAAAATATCAATGTGGATATTAAATGGGGAACTCATTGGAAAGGTTCCATGTTCCATTTACCCCTCAAATCCCTTAATTATATTGCCTACACCATTTTCAATATCTCTGAACACAAGCATTCTCACAATATGAGAATAGGTAATGAGCAAAGCCACATCGGTATAAAATTCTAGAATTTTTTTCGTTTCCGGTTATCCTTTGCAGTCTATTAAGATCCATGGAAATCTCCATTCTAAAGCAGAAAAAAATGAACACTTTTATAGATGTTATAGCATTTAGTAGAAAATAAAATTCATTTCATTCAGTTGAATTTAAACAATATTAGTCCATACAGTAGCAGACTAAAATATACTACAATTGTCAATTGCTGTCAACATAAACTTTATATATGTGTAAATAATATTTCTCCAATAAAACCTATTTACACTTATATATAGTGGGGACGGAAAGTATTCAGACCCCCTTAAATGTTTCACTCTTTGTTATATTGCAGCCATTTGCAGATTTATTAAAAAAGAAAAACTGAAATATCACATGGTCCTAAGTATTCAGACCCTTTGTTGTGACACTAATATATTTAAGTTAGATGCTGTCCATTTCTTCTGATCATCCTTGAGATGGTTCTACACCTTCATCTGAGTTCAGCTGTGTTTGATTATACTGATTGGACTTGATTAGGAAAGCCACACACCTGTCTATATAAGCCTTACAGCTCACAGTGCATGTCAGAGCAAATGAGAATCATGAGGTCAAAGGAACTTCCTGAAGAGCTCAGAGACAGAAATGTGGCAAGGCACAGATCTGGCCAAGGTTACAAAAAAATTCTGCTGCACTTAAGGTTTCTAAGAGCACAGTGGCCTCTATAATCCTTAAATGGAAGACATTTGGGACGACCAGAACCCTTCCTAGAGCTGGCTGTCTGGCCAAACTGAGCTATCGAGGGAGAAGAGCCTTGGTGAGAGAGGTAAAGAAGAACCCAAAGATCACTGAGGCTGAGCTCCAGAGATGCAGTCGGGAGATAGGAGAAAGTTGTAGAAAGTCAACCATCACTGCAGCCCTCCACCAGTCGGGGCTTTATGGCAGAGTGGCCCGACGGGAGCCTCTACTCAGTGCAAGACACATGAAAGCCCGCATGGAGTTTGCTAAAAAACACCTGAAGGACTCCAAGATAGTGAGAAATAAGATTCTCTGGTCTGATGAGACCAAGATAGAACTTTTTGGCCCTAATTCTAAGCGGTATTTGTGGAGAAAACCAGGCACTGCTCATCACCTGTGCAATACAGTCCCGACAGTGAAGCATGGTGGTGGCAGTATCATGCTGTGGGGGTGTTTTTCAGCTGCAGGGACAGGACGACTGGTTGCAATCGAGAGAAAGATGAATGCGGCCAAGTACAGGGATATCCTGGACGAAAACCTTCTCCAGAGTGCTCACGACCTCAGACTGGGCCGAAGGTTTACCTTCCAACAAGACAATGACCCTAAGCATACAGCTAAAATAACGAAGGAGTGCCTTCACAACAACTCCGTGACTGTTCTTGAATGGCCCAGCCAGAGCCCTGACTTAAACCCAATTGAGCATCTCTGGAGAGACCTAAAAATGTCTGTCCACCAACGTTTACCATCCAACCTGACAGAACTGGAGAGGATCTGCAAGGAGGAATGGCAGAGGATCCCCAAATCCAGGTGTGAAAAACTTGTTGCATCTTTCCCAAAAAGACTCATGGCTGTATTAGATCAAAAGGGCGCTTCTACTAAATACTGAGCAAAGGGTGATATTTCTGTTTTTCTTTTTTTATAAATCTGCAAAAATGTCAACAATTCTGTGTTTTTCTGTCAATATGGGGTGCTGTGTGTACATTAATGAGAAAGAAAATTAACTTAAATCATTTTAGCAAATGGCTGCAATTTAAGGGGGTCTGAATACTTTCCGTCCCCAATGTGTATATATATATATATATATATATATATATATATATATATATATATATATATATATATATCAATCAGATGTCACTTCCCTAGTACTGCTGATGTCACCTGCACTACTAGCATAATAAGAAAGAAAAGGGACCAAAGAGGAACACAAGGAAGTGGTCCTCCTGGGCCCAAAGACAGTTACTGTGGATATAGTGGGCAATGATGGGAGAGTAGTATATACTCTCCACGGGTCCACGGATTGCTGACACAATTGGTCTCCCAGGTGGCTTCTCCAGGGAATTGTGCACCTTAGGAATGCAGTAGAAGGTAGGTATATTGTAGTCCTCCACGGATAAATATTCAAATTCCCATTTTGTCAGGAGACCCAGCTCCACTGCATCATCCAACTTGCTGTTAAGGTCTCGCACAACCCTGAGGAAAGGATCCATCCAGTTTTTTGTATGTGTTAGTATCTCCCAAGAGGCATTTGGCCTCTCTTTCATAATCAGTGTCGTCCATTAGGACGACATTGCCTCCCTTGTCACTACTTTTTATTATGATGTTCTTGGCTTCTTTTAGTTCTTTAAGTGCTTGGCGTTCTATTTGAGTGAGATTGTCATGGTCAACATGTTTCCATGAGATCCCCCCCAAATCTATCTGAATCATGTCAAGAAAAATACCTAGCCATTTGTTTTTATTTAAGGGAGGCATTTTTTTGGATTTAATATTTTAATTTACTGATCTCCTTGTTGGGGAGTTACCAACTCCTCCTTCTTCATTCTCCTCTAATAGTGAGTTGAGAATGTCAATTGCATTCTGATCATCCACATCGGGATGTAGTCCAATCGTTTCTGATGATGGATCCTGTGTATATAGAGATCTAAAAAAGATTTTTCTCAGATATAGTACCACATCCTTATAGACAGTAAATTCATCCATACTGTTCGTGGGTGAAAAAGACATCCCACGTTGCAGTAATTGGATGTGCCTGGGGGCCAGGGGAAATGATGACAAGTTAATGACAGTCATATCAGATTTACTTGTGGGGTTATTTTTAGCTAATTTTAGCGATTCTGGCTTCTCGTTCGTGAGCCTCCTGTTCTTTGTTTTAAAGTTTTCCCCTTCTGTGATCTGTTCTCTTTCGTTTTTAGATGAGTGGGCGGATTCCCCTGAGGAGGGGTGCAGGGTACACTTTCCCCCACCCCCTCTTTCTCTAAAAAAGTTACTGCTCTATGTGTGTGCTTTCATCTGCAGAGGGGGGAAACGTCCTGTCTATTCCTAGATTGAGATCTAAAACCCCTTCTGGAAGAATTACTTCTTCCCCTTCTGATTGTCAAATCAAAGGCTTGGCCTTTTTCAAAATCCTGTATATCCCTTCTATATTTTGATTGTTTAGTTGACTTAAGGTTTTGTTGTGCCTTCTCTATTTCCTTTTTTAGAAACTTATTTTGTCTGGTGAATTCCTCATCCTCCTTCATCAGATCCAGTCCCTTAGCACTCTCCTCTATCTTGTCTCTAAGTTCAGTCAGCTGGATTTTCTCTTCCTCAACTATTAATTTCATGACCACAATACCATGATTGACGCACAGTTCCTTCCATTTAGGGAGGAATCTGTCATTGTGAAGATGTTCTGCTGGTACAGTTCTATTGCGTAGTCCACGAGGGACTTATGTTCAATATAGGTCTCCAAAAATGAGACGTCCCATTTTCTATTGAGATGTTTTATCAGTAGTTTCTTATGTTCCTTAAACCCTTCTTTGATCACCTCATCTCTGTTCAGGGATTGGGATGCATCTTTTACAAATGTCTCTCTTATCTCTCTGTCAATGTCTTCCCCCAATGTAAAAGCCATTGTGGGGGGTTTTTCAAGTCACTATCAATCTGTACTTATATCTAGACCAAAAAATAGACCAATTAATGTCGGGTGGATCATGTAGGCAAAAGGTACAGGGTGGTCCAGAAGGATCAACTAGGATCCCAAAAAACACTAAGGAAAAAAAGGGGGGCGGACCACCCTTAAAAGTTCATGCCTTATAATAAATAATAATCTCTCACCCGATGCCACTCCTCAAATATCGAGGCCATATCTGTAACCAAAAACTAGCTTTGGTAAATGTGGACCTTGGGACAATATACAGTGATGTAAAACCACAAACTGGTTAATGACCTATTTTGAAATACAAAACTAGTTCTAGGCAATTTCCAGCTATCTTGCTTTGCTAAGTGAATAGCACCTGGTGGTGACCGCATTAACCAATAGTGTGGCTTCAATTATTCAACACACCCTAACAGAGACTCTCTGAATGTCATATATTTTATCACACTCCAGGAATGGACTTCTGTGAATAAAATGCTTCGAGCATGCGCATGCAATAAATATTTTTGAAATTTTTCCAATCCATCCATTAAGTATATCTAGCAGACGGTTATACTATTCAGCGGGTTCTTCTCAGTTAGGCATTTTCTGTGTTGGTTTGTATCACACTATCCCCATCTCCCCGGGGGACCACACACGCACAATGCCCCTTTGTTATTAGACATCGGTTTCTTACAATCTGATTTGGCGTTTAGCCATAGGGATCTTGTGCATCTGTGGGAGTATAGGCGCCTGCACCATATATGTTTTATGTTTTTATATGTTTGTTATTGTTTGTCATTTTTGTGAATCTGGCCAATGGGCATACCGCGTGCAATTTGCACCCGATAGGCCCATTCAACTATGTATGGTGGACCAACTCTATCTATACAACTGTTGGTGTTATCATTGTAAATTTTAGAATTTGTTACTTTAATAAACTTTGATAATGTTTATATACTACTCTCCCATCATTGCCCACTATATCCACAGTAACTGTCTTTGGGCCCAGGAGGACCACTTCCTTGTGTTCCTCTTTGGTCCCTTTTCTTTCTTATTATGCTAGTTTTTGGTTACGGATATGGCCTCGATATTTGAGGAGTGGCATCGGGTAAGAGATTATTATTCATTATAAGGCATGAACTTTTAAGGGTGGTCCCTCCCCATCTTTTTCCACCTGCACTACTAACTTGCATGTATTTGAATCCTGGCCATGTAAGCATAATAGTCATAGTGAGCTGTCATCAGCTTTATAAGGGAAGGGGCAGGGATAGTGGTGGCATCATTGACCAAATGTAGCCTTGGCCATAGTTGGTCAGTGCCATTGCCCAAATATGGCTAGTGGACATATTTGCTGCACAGTGATGTCACTATTATGCTTACATGGCCAGGATTCAAATACATGCAAGTTAGTAGTGTATACAGTATCTCACAAAAGTGAGTACACCCCTAACATTTTTGTAAATATTTTATTATATCTTTTTATGTGACAACACTGAAAATATGACACGTTGCTACAATGTAAATTAGTGAGTGTACAGCTTGTATAACAGTGTAAATTTGCTGTCCCCTCAAAATAACTCAACATACAGCCATTACTGTCTAAACCACTGGCAACAAAAGTGAGTACACCCCTAATTGAAAATGTCCAAATTGTGCCCAAAATGTCAATATTTTGTGTGGCCATCACTATTTTCCAGCATTGCTTTAACCCTCTGGGGCCTGGAGTCCACTAGAGCTTCACAGGTTGCCACTGGAGTCCTCTTCCACTCCTCCATGACGACATCACAGAGCTGGTGGATGTTAGAGACCTTGCGCTCCTCCACATTCCTTTTGAGGATTCCCCACAAATGCTCAATAGGGTTTAGGTCTGGAGACATGCTTGGCCAGTCCATCACCTTTACCCTAAGCTTCTTTAGCAAGGCAGTAGCCATCTTGGAAGTGTGTTTGGGGTCGTTATCATGTTGGAATAATGTCCTGTGCCCAGTTTCCGAAGGGAAGGGATCATGTTGTGCTTCAGTATGTCACAGTACATGTTGGCATTCATGGTTCCCTCAATGAACTGTAGCTCCCCAGTGCCGGCAGCACTCAAGCAGCCCCAGACCATGACACTCCCACCACCATGCTTGACTGTAGGCAAGACACACTTGTCTTTGTACTCCTCACCTGGTTGCCGCTACACATGCTTGACACCATCTGAACCAAATAAGTTTATCTTGGTATCATCAGACCACAGGACTTGGTTCCAGTAATCCATGTCCTTAGTCTGCTTGTCTTCAGCAAACTGTTTGAGGGTTTTCTTGTGTATCATCTTTAGAAGAGGCTTCCTTCTGGGATGACAGCCATCCAATTTGATACAGTGTGCGGTGTATGGTCTGAGCACTGACAGGCTGACCCCCCCACCCCTTCAACCTCTGCAGCAACGCTGGCAGCACTCATACGTATTTTTCTCAAAGAAAACCTCTGGATATGAGCATGTGCACTCAACTCCTTTGGTCGACCAGGACGAAGCCTGTTCTGAGTGGAACCTGGCCTGTCAAAATGCTGTATGGTCTTGGCCACCATGCTAGAGCTCAGTTTCAGGGTCTTGGCAATCTTCTTATAGCCTAGGCCATTTTTATGTAGAACAACAATTCTTTTTTTCAGATCCTCAGAGAGTTCTTTGCCATGAGGTGCCATGTTGAACTTCCAGTAACCAGTATGAGAGTGTGAGAGCGATAACACCAAATTTAACACACCTTCCCCCCATTTACACCTGAGACTGTGTAACACTAACGAGTCACATGACACCGGGGAGGGAGAATGGCTAATTGGGCCCAATTTTGACATTTTTACTTAGGGGTGTACTCACTTTTGTTGCCAGCGGTTTAGAAATGAATGGCTGTGTGTTGAGTTATTTTGAGGGGACAGCAAATTTACACTGTTATACAAGCTGTGCACTCACTACTTTACAGTATAGCAAAGTGTCATTTCTTCAGTGTTGTCACATGAAAAGATATAATAAAATATTTACAAAAATGGGAGGGGTGTACTTACTTTTGTGACATACTGTATATATATATCCAAACCTAGGCTCACGCTGAATTGTTGGCTCATCCCTTTTTTGGGGGATTTGTGACAAAATAAGATCTTCTTTTGTGAGTTTTCCCAGCCAGGTTTCAGGAACCTGACACGAAATTTGTCAAAGATTGTTTTTACAAAATATTTTTTCTTTTACTCCTCCAACTTTCCAAAAAAACATCAGTTGATTGATTCTGTAATATGTCAGATGCATTGCCCGACTATGTAATACAGTAAAACCTTGGATTGCGACCATATTTTGTTCCGGAAGCATGCTTGTAATCCAAAGCATTTGTATATGAAAGTGAATTTCCCCAGAAATAATGGAAACTTAAATGATTCGTTCCACAACCATTTATTCATAAGTCCTCTGGTTTATAGTCCATATAAAAAGATTATAGCAACGTGATAGGTTGTGTAACCATAAAATGTCCATACACAAATGGAAGCCTCCACAAGGGGACTAGAATTAAAATCCAGCAGGAGCTAGAGAGTATAAAAGAGAAGAGAGGTGCCTCTAAGTGTAGCAATATGGTTACATTTATGAAGGTACAACATTTAACAACTCACATGGTTGATGATTAAAAGAGGCACATCTAAGTATGCAGGCATCCGGGGTAAAGCTGTCTGCACTAGTGACTGGGAAGACTACTAGGGATGGGCTGAAGGGATCCCTGTTCGGTTCGCACCAGTACTTTTGAACACTGTGAAAATTCTGACCCAAATAACGAACCCCAATAAAGTCAATGGGACCCGAATGTCAAAAATCAAAAGTGCCCATTTTGAAGGCTTATATGCAAGTAATTGGGCATACAATGGTTATAGGGGTCTGGGTCCTGCCCTGGGGGACATGTATCAATAAAAAGAAGTTTGTGAAAAACGTAATTTTTAAATGAGCAGTGATTTTTTGATTTTGTAAGTGAAAGCATAAAAATTAAAAATTCCTAATATAGTGCCTGGTGGGACCCCTTAGTCTATCTGTAAAGTGGCAGATCTGTACCATGTCTAGAATCTGCTGCAGCAATATTGCATTTATAAAGCCCCCAAAAAATGTCATTTTCCCTGCATGCTGCCTTTATTTTGCTCAGCAACAGCTGGGGAGCCAGTGTGTATGATGAGGCCACAATGTAGTGCACTGGGAACAAGATTAGAGATTTTTTGGATACATTCTGGTGTCACTTTGACTTTGGATAGAAGTAACAGGTGTATAAAAATTAGTCTTTGGGTGTCGGTGGCGCCTTCCCACCGTAACCCTATAGAGGCACTCTTGAGGAAAGCAAGAATTGACCTTACTGTAAAAAATTGCAATGATATGCACCTGTCAAACAAGTGCAGAAAAATTACTCTTTGGGTGTCAGGGGCGCCTTCCCACCGTAACCCTATAGAGGTACTCTTGATGAAAGCAAGAATTGGCCTTGGTGTAAACAATAGCAATGATATGCACCTGTCAAACAAGTGCAGAAAAATTGGTCATTGGTTGTCAGTGGCGCCTTCCCACCGTAAACCCTATAGAGGTACGCTTGATGAAAGCAAGAATTGGCCTTGCTGTAAACAATTGCAATGATATACACCTGTCAAATAGGTGCTGAAAAATTGGTCTTTGGGTGTTAATTGTGCCCCATGAAACCTATACCAAAAACATTCTTCCAAATGATTGAAATGATTGTACACCCTCAAAGCTAGGCAGCCTTGAAGTCCTGTAGAGATTCCACATCCCAAAAAGACTTAATCAGTGACATCGGCATCAGGGCCTTCATAGCTGGTAATCCAGGACTGATTCATTTTTATAAAAGTCAAACGGTCCACGGAGTCTGTGGACAGACACGTTCTATGATCAGTAACGAAACCTCCTGCAGCACTGAATGCTCGTTCTGAAAGCATGCTGGATGCAAGGCAGCCCAACAACTCAATAACATACTGCGCAAATTCTGGCCAGTGATCTATTCTCACGACCCAGTAAGTCAGTGGATTGTCAGCTGGAAGGCTCTCCATCTCTGTTTTGGCCCCAAGGCAATCGTCCACCTCTTTGAAGCATGAGGTTGTTCATGCGCCTCAAATTTGCCGAGGCTTGAGAAGCAGACTCCTCGGGTTCACTCAGAATGACAGCATCTGGAACTTCCCCCTCCCAGTCAAGGGTCCTGGGGTTGGAAAGCCATCGCTTACAGATCAACGCATGTCTTCTTCTTCGAAGCCTATGAAAGTGCCAGAATCCTCCTCCTCATCTCCCCCCCCCTCTCTCCTCCTGTGTATTCTGTGACATAGAAATGATGGTGTCCGGATAAAATGGGCCTTGAGGGGAAAGGAAGTCCTCCTCTTCCTCCTGCTGCTCTGCCTCCAGTGCCCTGTCCATAATGCCACACAGAGTCTGCTCAAGCAGGCACACAACAGGGATTGTGTCACTGATGCATGCACTGTCACTGCTCACCATCCTTGTGGCCTCCTCAAATGGTGACAATACAGTGCATGCATCCTTAATGATCAGCCATTGGCCAGGGGAAAAAAAGCTGAGGCGGCCTGAGCCTGTCGTTATGCCATACTGGCACAGGTACTCATTGATGGCCCTCTGCTGCATGTATAGCCGCTGCAGCATTCCCAAAGTTGAGTTCCACTTGGTGGGCATGTCACAAATCAGGCGTTTATGGGCAGGTGGAATTCCCGCTAAATTTCAGCCAGCCGAGCACTGGCTGTGTATGACCGCCTGAAATGCCTACAGACTCTTCTGGCCTGCTGTAGCACATCTTGCAACCCTGGGTACGTACTTAGGAAACGCATGTGTCAACTTTCCCTGTCTAAGGACAGACAGGAGGTTTGAGCCATTATCGGACACCACCATTCCTGGCTCCAGCTGGCGTAGTGTGAACCACCTCTGGGCCTGTCCCTGCAGAGCTGCAAGAATATCTGCTCCAGTGTGGTTCCTGTACCCTAAACACACCAGCTGAAGCACTGCATGGCACCTTTTAGCCTGACTCTGGGAATAGCCCTTTGAACACTTAAGGGGTACCTGATGTTCTTAGGACAATTCTGCAGAGGAGGGCATGGAGGTGGCAGAGGAGGAGGAGGGAGTAGAGCTCCCAGGTCTGGCATCATCATCACCAGCTGTATGGAGACGTGGGGGCACAACAAGCTGCAGCACTGAGCCCTGTCCTGCATCCTTTCAAGTTGCAAGCAGCGTTACCCAATGTGCTGTAAACAAAATATATCGTCCCTGCCCATGCTTGCTGGACCACGTGTCAGCAGTAAGGTGGATTTTATGGCTAACTGCCTTGCCCAACAATGCCAGAACATTCCCTTTAACATGATGATAGAGAGATGGAACGGCCTTACATGAAAAGTAGTAGCGACTGGGAACCTGCCATTGTGGTACAGCACATTGTGTGAATTCATTATAAGGGGCAGAATCCACCAGGCTGAAAGGCAGAAGTTGGAGAGCCAACAGCTTTCACAAGCTTGTATTCAGATGCTGGGCATGTGGGTGGCAGGGACTGTATTTTTTTTCCGCTGCAGCAGATGGGGCAGAGAAATTTGCCAGCTACAGTCTACAGCTGGTTAAACTGGCAGTAACGCACACAGAACTATATGGCGTTAAACTGGCAGTAACACACGCAAAACTATATGGCGTTAAACTGGCAGTGACGTACACAGAAGTAAATTGCGTTAAACTGGCAGTAACACACAAAACGATATGGCGTTAAACTGGCAGTAAAGCACACAGAAGTAAATGGTGTTAAACTGGCAGTAACGCACACAGAACTATATGGCGTTAAACTGGCAGTAACACATGCAAAACTATATGGCGTTAAACTGGCAGTGACGTACACAGAAGTAAATTGCGTTAAACTGGCAGTAACACACAAAACTATATGGCGTTAAACTGGCAGTAAGGCACATAAAACGATATGGCGTTAAACTGGCAGTAAAGCACACAGAAGTAAATGGTGTTAAACTGGCAGTAACGCACACAGAACTATATGGCGTTAAACTGGCAGTAACACACACAAAACTATAGGGCGTTAAAAACTGGCAGTAACACACACAGAACTATATGGCGTTAAACTGGCAGTAACACACACAAAACGATATAGCGTTAAACTGGCAGTAACGCACACAGAAGTAAATGGCATTAAACTGGCTGTAACACACACAGAACTAAATAGCGTTAAACTGGCAGTAACGCACACAAAACTAACAAAACTATAGGGCGTTAAACTGGCAGTAATGGACAAAAACTTTAGGGCACTAAACTGGCAGTAACGCACACAGAAGTAAATGGCGTTAAACTGGCAGTAATGCACACAAAACTATATGGTGCTAAACTGGCAGCAACGCACACAGAACTATATGGCGTTAAACTTGCAGCAACGCACACAGAACTATATGGCATTAAACTGGCAGTAACACACGCAAAACGGTATGGCGTTAAACTGGCAGTAACGCACTCAGAACTATATGCCCTTAAAAACTGGTAGTAACACACACAGAACTATATGGCGTTAAACTGGCAGTAACGCGCGCAAAATGATATGGCATTAAACTACCAGTAACGCACACACAGAAGTAAATATCGTTAAACTGGCAGTAACACACATAGAACTATATAGCGTTAAACTGTCAGTAATGCATGCAAAACTATATGGCGTTAAACTGGCAGTAAAGCACACAGAAGTAAATGGCTTTAAACTGGCAGTAACACACACAAAACAATATGGCGTTAAAAACTGGCAGTAACACACAAAGAACTATATGGCATCAAACTGGCAGTAACGCACACAAAACGATATGGCGTTAAACTGGCAGTAACGCACATAGAAGTAAATGGTGTTAAACTGGCAGTAACGCAATCACTACACTGTCGCCATCTGAACTATCCCTATTCTAGCTATACACTATTGTATAGATTTCTGACACGGTCTCACTACACTGAAACTATATGAGCTGTCCCTACTCTGCACTAATGTATGTATGAATGACACGGTCTCACTACACTACAGTGAAACTATCTGAGCTGTCCCTACTCTAGCTGCACACTATGCAAAGCTAAATGATGGTCCTTCTCACTACACTCTAACTATTCCTAGACTGACACTAAACTAATATTCTACACTGACAATTGAAGCAAAATATCACAGTATAGCACACTAACTAACTAATAGCACCGAACAGAGCCCTGTTCTATCTCTCTCCACGCCAAAATCACACTGAAAATGGCTGCCATTGAAAGAATACTTGTATACTATGGGGTGGGAATGAGCCATGATTGGATAAAGTTGACAGTGTCCAATCATGACTCTGACAGTGCTCTGTGCCCTGATTGGCTAAAGCTTTCACTGCATCAGCCAATCAGGGCTTGCAATCCACTGTTCAGCGCCGCAAAGCATTGTGGTCAGTTCTGGGGGGGGGGGGCGAACAAATGGTCGAACGACACGTTTGTTCGGCTGTTCGCCAAATGACCGAACAACGAAAGTTCGGCCCGAACTTATGCTTGTGCTAAACCATTCACCCATCCCTAAAGACTACCCTGCAGTAGAGCGATCTGAAAGCGAGGCTTGAACCACTCATGGAGCGCAGTGTGGAAGGGATGACGTCCATGGCGTTAAGGAGGAAGGTCTATGCGGACATCTTTAGTCCCAGATGCCTGCATACTTAGATGTGCCTGTTTTCTCTTGTCAAATTTGTTTATTGAAGTTTTATAAGTCAGGGAACAGGTTCAAAAGCAATACAGGAATATACAATAGTAAGGTACAGTATAATATTATAATATGACAAAAGATAAAGTTGTCTCTTACTTTAAACTAAAAATTGTGAATTCAGAGAGACATTTTCTATAGTGTTAAGAAAGCAAAAATGTCTAAACATAGACTTTGATAGAATAATGTAATCTCAACAAAACTATAATTTGAGAATATCTAAAGTTTAAAATAAAAGAAGCGTTAAGGAATTGTCGCTCTCATATTTCAAGTAAGAGGAAGTTCCAATGGTTACTAACGTCATAGAAACATGAAATATAATTAAAAGTGACGCTATATGAACCTGATGAAGAGAAAGGAGTATAAAAAAGGAAAAAGAAAGGTAGGATAGCGAAAGGGTTAGAAAAGAAAGGAAAGAGGAGAGAGGAAAGGAAATGAAAAGGAAGGGATTTCCAAGGTAAGGCGTGTTTTCAACCATATATTAAAAATGAGAAAATGAAAATGCATGAGCAATTTACCCAGGCATCAATAAGGTTGCATCGAAATTAGAAGGCAGGAAATGTGTCGTCCAAGGAAGTCATATATTCTTGAATTTAGGAATTTTGTCATGCGTTATAGACTCTGTTTTGGCATGAACCATGGCTTGATTAATTCTATAATTGGTTTCAGTTAATATCAGGGTACGAGTTTTCCAGGCTTTAGCGACTGTTTGTTTAGATGTGCCTGTTTTAATCATCAACCATGTGAGTTTCTAAATGTTGTACCTTCATTAAATGTAACTGCATTGCTACACTTAGAGGCGCCTCTCTTCTCTTTTATACTCAGTTGTGACATAACGCTACTTGTATATCAAGACATCGCTTGTATAGCAAGTTAACATTTATTTAAAAATGTTGCTTGTCTTTCAAAATGCTTTTAAACCAAGATACTCTCAAACCAACATTTTACTGTACAAGCTTTTCACCTGATTTACCCCAAATTATCTTTATTTACCTAGTTTAAAAAAATGTAATTGTGGATAAATCTCTGTCTTTGTACCCTAACCATGCTGGGGTTTATTGATTCTTATTTTTAACAAAATATTTTTCTATTTTTTCCAAAGCAAACATTTTCCTACTGCATTCTGTGGCTTGAAATATTGCCCTCTATGATTTTAACTGCCTCACTGCAGCTCCCACAGGCATTCAACACACTAGATCCAGTGGTACTTATAGCTGCACAGGAGAGCAAAGTACATACTGTATATCCTACAGATAGTGTCCCTTTAACTGTACATTCTTAGTAGTTAGCACATAAAATCAGGAGATGATTGTGCTTTAATTAGCGTTGGGAATAAATGTCCCTCTGGTTTCAGAATACCAGATTATAAGAAAGTTTGACCTTAAAAGTTTAGGTCATATGAATGTGGATTCTCTGTTTATCTTCTGCATTGAGTTATTGCAGGTGGAATGAATATAAACTACTGCAGTATTCAAACCCTACCTTATATCTATCTTGACTTCTCATAGATGGCTTAAAGGTACACTGCAGGCAAAATGAAGCATTGGGAGGATGCATACACTCTACCTGAATGGTCTTCCAGCTTTTCATCCAAACATTACTGTAGTGCATCAGCAAACCTCACTCCCTCATGTTGGTAATCTGGGGATTCTTGATGGTGATGTTGTAACTTGTGACTCTCACAGATGCAAAAAATGCCAGCAGCAATGAATTTCTTATAGTCACAAATCACATTTAAATCTGCCTTGGAATTTTTAATGTGGCTGTGGCAGAATGCAAACTCCAGGAAGTACGCTCCTACTAACCTTCCAATCACCTCAATAGTCCACACTGTGAATTATACAAAAAAATCATAATAATGCCCAATTGAACCTTCAGTTTAAATTAGCTAAATACATTCTAGGTGCATTAAAACAAAACTTGTTCAGAGTGTGACACTGCCTTGCTGTGGGAAAGCAGTGGTCCCATTGCAGAGGTACGACAGAGGTCTGTCTCAGTGGGGTGCATGTTAGACCTCTGCAATGAAACCACTACTTCCCCACAAGGAGCAAAGGTCAAACTAGACATCTGCTACATCCAACAGTGCTGGGACTGCCTTCGAAAGAAAACAAATGGTAAGTCATTAGACAAGTTTTGATTTGATGCATCTGGAATGTATTTATCTAATTTAACCACTCTCCGCCCACCCACATTAGCTTTACTGCAGGCAGGTGGGTGGCAGCTGCAGGCCAGGTGACATACCTGTTCATCGCCAGGCACATGTGCACAGGATGCCACTTTCAGGACCATTATGTCCACTGGACACAGCGTGTTGTGGCTTTGAGTGGCCAGGGGATCATGTGATCACTATGGGTTTCATTCATAACAGCTGTGCTTAGTATTGTGATGCTGTGATTGACCCACTGCTATCACATGGTTCCTGGGCCAATCACAGCACCCTGTACCATGTGATTAGCTGTAGCCAATCACAGATCACTAGTAATCCCAGCTGTTATAAATTAAACCCATTCATAACAGTTAAAAACATTGCTGTGACAGTGATTATCAATCAAAAAAATATATATATCCCTGATCACTCCCCAGATTAGTTCAGTGTCACTATGGTGACACTGAACTACGCTAAAGAAAGTATTTTTAAAAAATGTTTAAAAAATGTAATCTTATTTTTTTTTTTTCATAGTCACCAGTCAGTACCCCTAATCACTGCCACACCAGTCATGTGATGACGCTGTACTGCACTGCTGACAGTATGTTAAAGAAGAGCTCCAGGCTACAAATACTGTAGCTGCTGACTTTTAGTATAAGGACACTTAACTGTCCAGGAATCCTGCAATGTCCTCACCCGAGCCGATCCTTCCACCGGTTTCGGGTGCAGATGCTGGCATCTGTAGTAAGGGAAACAGAAAGTGAAGCCTTGTGGCTTCACAGCCTGTTTCCTACTGCGCATTTACGAGTAGAAGCCCGTAGTCTTCTGGGACCTGTGATGTGTCCCAGAAGACTACAAGAGAAGGAGGGGGGCTGAACTTTCATCTTTCATCTCAGTTCTCCAAATGTGGCAGTGGGGGTGCAAACCAGCAGGGCTTCCCCTTTAGGGTGGAGCTATGCTTTAAAAAAAATTGTGAAAAAAAAATCCAAAAATTGTATTCAATTTCTTTATTTTCCAAAAAACTGTGACAAAAAAATTAAAACTTCAAAAAAACTCACCATGGCTCTTACTAAATACCTCAGACTGTCTACAAAAAGGGGTGATTTGGTGTTTGCGCCGTCCTAGCATTTTTTGGGTAATTCCTTTATTTAACAAAAAGTTGCATTTCCAAACGTGCAAAAACAGTGCATAAAAAGGACACATGAATTGACAGAATTATAAAAATCAGTGGTAATGCAATTTGATCTGCACAGCATGAATTAGAACAAAAGAGATGACAATCTGCAAATCAGGCGAAAAAAAAACATTAAGAAAGAGGTGGCAGGTGAGAGCCTCCAACACTTACAAAATGCAGTATAAGAAAGCAACTACAGGACAGTATCTCACAAAAGTGAGTACCCCCCCTCCACGCATTTTTGTAAATATTTTATTATATCTTTTCATGTGACAACACTGAAGAAATTACACTTTGCTACAATGTACAGTAATGAGTGTACAGCTTGTATAACAGTGTAATGCCCCGTACACACGATCGGAAATTCCGCCACCAAAAGGCTGATGAGAGCTTTTGGTCGGAAAATGCGACCGTGTGTATGCTCCATCGGACTTTTGCTGGCAGAATTCCAGCCAGCAAAAGGTCTATTTTTTGGTCGGAAAAAGTTCCTGTCCGAAAATGCGTTCATCTGTATGCAATTCGGGTGCTCAAAAAAAATCACAAAATAAAGAGGAAGGCAACACTGGAGAAACTGCTTGGATTTGCAAAGCCTTTGTACATCAGGGCACACATCTTTGTAAATAAAAATTGGTAGCCTGAGAAGTCCATATAATAGGGAGCACAATCTGGTCCAAGACTCCCAGAGTTCAGGAACAGCAGCAGATGACACATATGTCCCCAAGCTGTGGTACTACAACAGCCTGCGTCTTCTGTCAGACCAGACTAAACCCAGGCCATCACTTTCATGTCTTCCTTGCAGCCTTCCCTCCAAGCTTCCCTGCAGCCCTCCCTGCAGCCTTCCCTGCAGCCGTCCTTGGAGGCTGTGGCTCTGGAGGTGGACTTGTGGCAGGAGGAGGAGGAGGAGGATGGGTGAGCGCACATAAGTGCATCACTAATTTGGCCCCTCAACCCCTTCTGAAGGGCCTGAAAAATAATGTTCTCACACATGAGGCATTGGACCTCCTCCATTTGCTGCAATTTTGCAGCTACATAGAAGCCATAGGCCTCTTCAGCGTCGGGGGGTGTTTTCAGGGCCGCATTAGCATCCTTAATGAGGCCCAGTGCTGCCTCCTCCACGTTACTCCCCTTCCTGGCCCTTTTTGTTGTAAGGTGGAGGGGAGGCACCTGGGATTGGGTGAGGCTACTGGGCCTGGCCACCTCCTGGCTGACATTTACCCCATCTCCTCCTAGCTGACACTTACCTTGCCTCCTCCTAGCTGACACATTCCAGAGCCTGGATTGTCCTGGCTGAGGTCTTCCTGTGTATGAAAAAGGGGCATAGTTTTAGTTTTTGGTTCATCAATCACACACAATTTTCAGCTCATGACTGTTGCAAATTAAATGTTAATAAATAGAAAAGACAGCATTTTTCATTCTTGTCCCAATCATTTTTGGCCCCTACTGTCTATTGATATGTCAAACACTTTTTGTTCAATCATTCATTTTCAGACAACAAATATGTTCAAAAATACTATACCTGGATCCAGCTGGGCTCCTCAACTTCTTCCAGGATGGAAAGCCCAGGTTGGTCCTCGGAAGTCTCAGCTGGGGTTGAGGGAAGGGTTGAGGGAAGGGTGGATGGAAGTGTAGAAAGTGATTGCCTAGTTTGAATCTGGTCTTCCAGAAACCGCATCCCGTTGTAGTACCACAGACTGGGTACATACACATCTTTTGCTGCTGCTCCTGATTTCATGGAAGCCTGGACCTTATTAAGCTCCTTCCTATACGTGCTTCTCAAGCTACTGATTTTCTTCTCCACAAACTTGATGTCTGCATTGGAGACCTGCGTGTTCACAAACTGCAGCAGTTTCTCCAGCGATGCTTTCCTAGTTGGTTTATTTCGATATAAGGGGTTTTTAACCTCCCACAAATTTCTCATATCCCTGTATCTGTCTATGAACTGGCCCATGAATTCCGGGTCTTTGAATTGTTTCATATTTGCTGTAAGACAAAACACAAGACAAAAACACTAATATTAGGCTAAACTCTCCTAATCTTATCCCAATATAGGCCTCAATCTCGAATCAGTATAGGCCACTGATGTCCTAAGTTAAAATGTTACCTTCGCTTTCATGATCGGCACTTCCTCCACTCACAGATCATACGTACGACACACGCGTGTTAGCTTTATATACACCGCGCATGAGTGAAACTCCGCTCATGTCGCCCGCCCCTGACGTTCTTTCTAGAATATTCCTGCCCCCTTCTCTTTCGTCGCAGTGGGAGAGGAACATGGCGGAGACACAGCAGGTGCGTAAAAGCAGTAACGAGGAGGAAAGCCCACAGCCAGAAACGTCATGATCCCGCAGGAGATTTAAGGCATCAAATATGGCCTTTGTACAGATGGTGGAGATGGTGGAAATCTTGAAGAGGGCCGACTATGACGGGAAGTATGGACCTTACCTAAACCTAAATGTGAGAAAGGCCGAGATCATGTCTAAAGTTGTGAAGAGTCTGCACAGGAATTTTGGGGTATGATGATCCAAGGAGCAATTGAGGAAACGCTGGTCAGACCTGAAATTGAGGGAGCAGGATCAGTGCAGAAGGATCAAGAAACTACTTCTAAAAAGTAAGTAGTTGTTGTTTATTCCTACTACTACTTGCATGGAGCTCCATGCGCTTTTCTTTACCGTTGTACATTTTAAAATGGCTACTTAAAATGGCTACTTTCATGTTCGTGGGCACAGTAATCGGTCGGTTCGTTTGCCAACTAAATACGCTGTTTTTGGCAGATACAGGGTTAACTACATTTGGTCATGCTAATTTGTATTAAAAGAAGTTTAGGACATTGTTCTCTAGATGTGTTTGAAACTAGAAAGAATTGCAAACTTGATTCAGTGTAATGTAAGGAGAGGACACTCAGCAGCTGTTTACACATCTGGACTCAGGAGCACTAGTGTGGGACACAAGAACAAACTTTTTAGGGTATCCCACATAGGTACTCCAGTGGAAAATTGGGGTGTCTCCATGTGTGAAACTTGTCCAAAAAAGGTAAGTATTCCAGCTTTGGTAAGGGAAAAAATCATGTCTTCAGCTTGGAACTCTGACAAAACAGACAATTGTACCCCACTTCCAAGCAATGTTTCATATTCCTATTTCTGGCCTCAAATATCGGTGTGCTAAGTATACCTTTTGTTTCATTCTCATAGGGGAGAAAAGACTCCGGACGTCTGAGGACACCAGGAAACCCACCCTCCCGAAGAAGGGGAACAGAGGTCACCACAACCAGAGGATGTGGAGGAAGGAGAGGTGGTTGAAATTGTCACCACAACAGGTGAGTGTCTGAGACCACAGATTCAGGTAATAGATGTATGCCTGCATATTTATAATACATGGTGTGTATTTTTTATTTTAGGTGATGTGCATGTTGTGAAAGAACAATCTCCTCATTTCACCAGTGAGTGCACAAATGCTAATCCAGGACATAATGTTTTGTAGTCGGGATTTAAACATCATCAAGCAAAAAACAAATGAGGTTGAACAAAAACTGAAGAACATGATTGATGTACTAGGAAGAATCTAAATAACCACAAAATGACACCATTTTATATTTTTGGTGAACGATTTTTTTTAATTTTTGACACCTTTTAAAAGCCAAATTTTGAAGATGCAAACAGTGTGTCAACATGTGCTATCTGCCATCAGGGGATATCAATGTATGCGTTTTGTGGGTGCAACCCCTTCCTCGTAACTCAAGTAGGTGAGAGGAAGTGGTTGCACCCCCAAAACACGTCCATTGATCACCTATGATGGGAGATAGCACATGTTGACATTAGGCATGGGATCAGGAGGGAAATCCCCAGTTTGACTCCCAATTTGTGTGCATCTTCAAAATTTGGCTTTTATAGGGGTGACATCACCCCATCTGATGAAGGCAATATCAACACATTTTTGACACTATAATGTCTGATATTGCCTTCAGTTTTTCAAGGTTGGTGTGACATTGTGGACATGTTTCCCATCGATTGCCCCTCTGCAGTTAGGAATGTCCCAACGCAGAGCAAATTGGGAAGCCACAGTCTGCCATTCCTGTGGCGTTGAAGGAAACTGTAGAGTCAAAAAATTTAAAAAAAATTTGTACTTTTGCACATAACATTGCAAGCAGATTAGACACAAACATTCTTGGCCAACATCAGTATAACATTTATTTTAAGGAGTATTTAAGACAAAAATATAAGGTCCACTTATCAGATTCCACACCCCCTCTGATGGCCCATTGGAAACATTTAAGGGGGGGAGGGTTTTTTGACATTATAATGTCTGATATTGCCTTCAGTTTTTCAATGTTGAACTTTGTAAGTTCCTGAGTTGTGTATGTTATGTTTTGAAACATGCCTGTTTATGTACTAAAAATATATTTTCAAGGTAAAACTTTATAAAAACAAGATGTTTATATATATATATATATATATATATATATATATATATATATAAAATTTACAACGCACATGTGAATGTGCACGGAGTAAAAGGTTTTATACTCAACAATGTGTGGCTTCTTCTTTCAATGCTCAATACAAGTTTTTGTATTAAGTTGGTGTTTACAGTGACAATGGATGTTATTTAATAATGGAAAAAACACTTGGCACTACAACTGCACTAGGAGAACTTAGGAGACAGCTAAAAGAAAAACAAGCAGTAAATCAAAATCAAGGTTTTATTGGATAACATTTTTTTTTAATATCAAAAGTATTTACAAATTTGCTGAAATAGCAATGGCCACCCTACACGTAAAATAATCTACATATTTTTGACACACTTCACGGGTGCTTTGGGGGGGCAAGCCAGGACGGCCAACTTCCAGGGCCATCTTTATATTTTCTGGAAGTCCGACCTCAGGCCCAACTGAGGGAACATAATTCGGAGCATTTCTCTTTAAAGAGTTGTGAAGTATGCAGCATGCTAGAACTATGTTGTTCAGTTTGTACTCCGCCATATTTATTGCCGTAAGAAATAGGCGGAACTGGCTGGCCATTATCCCAAAGGCATTCTCCACGACTCTTCTGGCTCTGGCCAGCCAGTAATTAAAAACCCTCTTCTCCGGGGTGAGGGTCCTCTGGGGGAATGGCCTCATCAGGTGATCACCCAGACCAAATGCTTCATCAGCGATAAAAAACAAATGGGAGTCCTTCAACGTTCTCTTCCGCAGGTGGCAATCCCAAGCCACCACTCTGGAGATGTCGGTAGAACTCGGTCTGGGCAAAGACTCCACCATCCAACATCGGCCATTCTTCCACAAGTCCACATAGAGAAACTCGTATGTCGCCAACACCACCGCCATCAACACAATACTATTGAAAGCCTTATGATTAAAATAGTATGACCCAGAGTGGGTTGGTGTGACATTGTGGACATGTTTCCCATCGATTGCCCCTCTGTAGTTAGGAATGTCCCAACGCAGAGCAAATTGGGAAGCCACAGTCTGCCATTCCTGTGGCGTTGAAGGAAACTGTAGAGTCAAAAAATTTAAAAAAAATTTGTACTTTTGCACATAACATTGCAAGCAGATTAGACACAAACATTCTTGGCCAACATCAGTATAACATTTATTTTAAGGAGTATTTAAGACAAAAATATAAGGTCCACTTATCAGATTCCACACCCCCTCTGATGGCCCATTGGAAACATTTAAGGGGGGGAGGGTTTTTTGACATTATAATGTCTGATATTGCCTTCAGTTTTTCAATGTTGAACTTTGTAAGTTCCTGAGTTGTGTATGTTATGTTTTGAAACATGCCTGTTTATGTACTAAAAAAATTATTTTACGGTAAAACTTTATAAAAACAAGATTTTTTTTATATAAAAAAAAAAATTGCACATGTGAATGTGCACGGAGTAAAAGGTTTTATACTCAACAATGTGTGGCTTCTTCTTTCAATGCTCAATACCAGTTTTTGTATTAAGTTGGTGTTTACAGTGACAATGGGTGTTATTTAATAATGGAAAAACCACTTGGCACTACAAGTGCACTAGGAGAACCTAGGAGACAGCTAAAAGAAACAAAAGCAATAAATCAAAATCAAGATTTTATCAGATAAAATTTTATAAATGAGTTTTGGACCCCCAAAAAAAGCCTCTGGCACTCTGCGTGAATTTAAGGACAACAATAACATTTGGACACATTTTAGGGGGTGTTTACGGTAAAGCACTACGATGGAGCTGACAAAATACATTGTTAAGTGACTAGGCTAGGTGTGTATGGGCCCAGGATAGCATGCTGGGGAGGTTAGTGAAGCCAAATATGCATGACGGACAAAAAAGGAGCATTAAAAGCTTATAGCATGCATGAGGACAAAAAGGACATTCACACATATTACAATCATGGTAATTAGGGAATGATGAAAGAAATACAAAACATTAGCACACATTAAATACATATAATGTGATGTTAAAGGAGAAAACTTACCCTAATATAGTCCTTCTGCAGGACCTGTATGATGGCAGAACAGGTCTCTGGGATAATGATCCCCAGAGCCTGGGGGGAGATGCCTGTAGAGAACTTGAGGTCCTGGAGACTTCTCCCCGTCGCCAAGTACCGCAACGTGGCGACTAGCCTCTGCTCCGGAGTGATGGCTTGCCGCATGCAGCTGTCCTGCTTCATAATATAAGGGGACAGCAAAGCCAACAGATGGTGAAAAACGAGGTCCGTCATCCGGAGAAAATTCCTGAAATCATCAGGATTATTCTCCTGGATCTCACGCAGCAAAGGCATATGAGAGAATTGGTCACGCTAGAGTAACCAATTCTTGGTCCATGAACTACTTCCCACCCTGTTCATTGACTGGGCTTGGGTCAAAGCAAAAACCCCAACAACAAGCCCCCGCATAGCACGAACTCTACGATGAGTACGTACCCGCAATATGGCTTCAAAATGGTCGGTTGGTCAGAACGAACTAACAGAACGCACTGAAAGGCCTGTGAAGAGCAAGCTGAAAATCAGAAACGAGCAGACAAGAATGCACTGAAAAACAGATATGAACTGACTACATGCACTGAAAACCAGATACAAACCCACAAGCACAAACCAAAGAGCAGTAACAGAATGAAAAGCATGAGGCTGAAAAGCGCGAATCGTCTCTCACCAAACTTCTACTAACACAAGATAAACACAAGATTATCAGAAGGAGCCCAAAGGGTGGTGCACTGGGTATTGAACTTCCGTTTTATAGTCCCATCATACGTGTTGTACGTCATCGCGTTCTTGACAGTTGGAATTTGATGCGACTGTGTGTATGCAAACCATCCAAGGCTTTTCCGGATCTTTTTCAGATTTCTTTTTCAGATCTTGTGTATGTGGCATAATTTGCTGTCCGATCAAAATAACTCAACACACAGCTATTAATGTCTAAACAGTTGGCAACAATAGTGAGTATACCCCTAAGTGAAAATGTCCAAATTGTGCTCAAAGTGTCAATATTTTGTGTGGCCACCATTATTTTTCAGCACTGCCTTAATCCTCTTGGGCATGGAGTTCACCAGAGCTTCACAGGTTGCACTGGAGTCATCTCCCACTCCTCCATGACGATATCACGGAGCTGGTGGATGTTAGAGACCTTGCGCTCCTCCACGTTCCATTTGAGGATGCCCCGCAGATGCTCAATAGGGTTTAGGTCTGAAGACATGCTTGGCCAGTCCATTACCTTTACCCCCCAGCTTCTTTAGCAAGACAGTGGTTGTCTTGGAGGTGTGTTTGAGAGGTTATCATGTTGGAATACTGCCCAGCGGCCCAATCTCTGAAGGGAGGGGATCATGCTCTGCTTCAGTATGTCACACTACATGTTGGCATTCATTGTTCCCTCAATGAACTGTAGCTCCCCAGTATCAGCAGCACTCATGCAGCCCCAGACCATGACACTCCCACCACTATGCTTGACTGTAGGCAAGACACACTTGTCTTTGTGCTCGTCACCTGGTTGCGGCCACACACGCTTGACACCATCTGAACCAAATAAGTTTATCTTGGTTTCATCAGACCACGGGACATGGTTCTAGTAATCCATGTCCTTAGTCTGATTGTCGGCAGCAAACTATTTGCTGGCTTTCTTGTGCATCATCTTGAGAAGAGCCTTCCTTCTGGGACGACAGCCATGCAGACCAATTTGATGCAGTGTGCGGCATATTGTGTGAGCACTGACAGGCTGACCCCCCCACCCCTTCAACCTCTACAGCAATGCTGGCAGCACTCATACGTCTATTTCCCAAAGACGACCTCTGGATATGACACTGAGCAAGTGCACTCAACTTCTTTGGTCGACCATGGCGAGGCCTGTTCTGAGTGGAACCTGTCCGGTTAAACCACTGTATGGTCTTGGCCACTGTGCTGCAGCTCAGTTTCAGAGTTTTGGCAATCTTCGTATAGCCTAGGCCATCTTTATATAGAGCAACATTTCTTTTTTTCAGATCCTCAGAGAGTTCTTTGCCATGAGATGCCATGTTGAACTTCCAGTGCCCAGTATGAGAGAGTGAGAGTGATAACACCAAATTTAACAAACCTGCTCCCTAGTCACACCTGAGACCTTGTAACACTAATGAGTCCCATGGCACAGGGGGGGGGGGGGTGGCTAGTTGGGCCGAATTTGGACAATATCACTAACAGTGTCATGAAAAGGTTTACCCGTTGGTGGCACTATCGGTATCTTGGATCGCAGTACCAGTGTCCACCAGTGGGTGTCTTCCAACACCTAGGACCTGTAATAAGAGGACTCACCTTGGGCATCCTTGGGCCGTAGTACCGGTGTCCACCAGCGGGTGTACTCTGGCAGTGTGGAGCAGACAGCACCCTCTGCACTCAGGTGTATTGTGAGGTCAATTACTGCAGCCTTATAAATACACGGCAAGCTCTCACATGCTTGCCTTGGTGTCTTTCTCCCTGTGCCCTGACCTCGCTGCTTGTATCCTGACCTTGAGCCTGTTTCTGATCTGATCCAATCCCTATCCCGAACCCATCCTGGACCTGTCCCTCCTGTGCCTTGATTTCCTTGTATCCCTGCCCTGCAGCCTATTCATCCATCCACTCTGACCTCCCTGTGTATGACCTCGGCCTGGCTTGTTTACGATTCCGGTATCTCCAGTTATTTGTATATATTATTTGTAGTTTGTGGGTCTGTGGTTGGTTTTGCACTGTTTATATTTCACTTATTTGTCACCTATTTAATAAACACCCTTATTTTTCACTTACATGTGTTTCTGGTTTCCTCTGTGCAGTCCACACAGTCTGGTCTACTAAATTCCGTGACAAAGGGGTGTACTCACTTTTGTTGCCAGCAGTTTAGACATTAATGGCTGTGTGTTGAGTTATTTTGAGGGGACAGCAAATTTACAGTTATACAAGCTGTACACTCACTACTTTACATTGTAGCAAAGTGTCATTTCTTCAGTGTTGTCACATGAAAAGATATAATAAAATATTTACAAAAATGTGAGGGGTGTACTGACTTTTGTGAGATAATGTATATTTAATAGATGCCCCGGAGGCCAAAATGACCCAGACAGGGCCTATAACCGAATGGACACAGTATAGTGGCCAGGTAACCACGGAAACTGCAAGGAATATATCACCAAACTTCATAAAGGGTATAGAAGGAGAAAAAGAAAGTTAGGGGGAAGGGGCATGGAGATGAGGAGAGGGAGGAAAAGATGGAAAAAGTAAAGGAAGAAGGAAGAAACCAGCAAAAAGCAGTCTCTCTCGCCTGGGGCAAAAAAAGAACCACAAGCCCTGGGGGCTCAGCCGGATTGTGAGATCTCCTGCAAATAAGTATCAGTGTACACAAAATATTGCCATGGCCTCCATGTGTCACGAAAGATCTCCTCTCTGTTATGTAGGGTAGCTGTGAGGTCCTCCATGTCCCTGAGTTCATTAATTTTAGAAAACCAAAGAGACTTTGTAGGCACAGACCTCCAGCACAAAGGAATACACGCCTTTGCCACATTCAACAAGTGAATTGAATTGTAAGGGAAACCTTTTATTTTTCAATGGGTCGTTCTGTGAGGTGCAGCAAGCATGCCGCGGGTTTCCCGCCAGGTCAACATTTGTCAGGTATTTAACAGTCTCAGCCACTGCTTGCCAAAACTGTAATCTTTGGGCAGTCCCACAAAATATGTAGCATCGTACCCTGTCCAGTACCACATCACCAGCAGGTATCTGATACTTGAGTAAAAAAGCAATGCAGAGTTGTGGGAACCCTGTACCATCTGGTTAAGATCTTGTAATTGGTCTTCTGAACCGTTGTGGCAATAGAAGAAGAATGTGAGAATTTTCTTTTTTTGTGAGTCAATGAATTGCATGACCAAATTAGATTATCATTTAAAGAGAAAGCCTCCGCAGGCTGCATCAGAGCTGCTTATATGGTAGAAAGACTATGGCGGATTGCTGTCCTGGCATTTTAATTGCCTTTTAAGGCTGTCAGTACATTAGGATTGATCTATTTTCAAATATCTCTCTCTCTCTCCCTCTCTCTCTCTCGCTCTCTCTCTCATATACACACATATTCACACATACACAGTGCCTTGAAAAAGTATTCATACCCCTTGAAATTTTTCTCCTTTTTTTCATGTTACAACCAAAAACATATATGTATTTTATTGGGATTTTATGTGATAGCCAACACAAATTGGCACATAATTGTGAATTGGAAGGAAACTTATAAATGGTTTTCAACATTTTTTACAAATAAATATGTGAAAATTGTGGCGTGCATTTGTATTCAGCCCCCATTACTCTGATACCCCTAACTAAAATCTAGTGGAATCAATTGCCTTCAGAAGTTAGAAAATTTGTAAATAGAGTCCACCCGTGTGTCATTTAATCTCAGTATAAATACAGCTGTTCTGTGAAGCCCTCAGAGGTTTGTTAGAGAACTTTAGTGAACAAACAGATTCATGAAGGCTAGAGCTGCAGGATTAATCATTAAAAAAAAAAAATCGCAATCTTGATTCAACCCCCTCATGATCTTAATCCAGCATTTCCACAATTCTATGTTCAGAGCTGTAAAAAAAAAAAAGCCGGCAAATGTTTATCAACATTCCTTAGCGCTGGGAGATAAAGAGATACATTGTAACATTTTGTTATTTTGGGAACGTCTGTCTGCAAATGAGCTCAGTTTAACCATTTAAAGACTAAGGGGGTTATTTACGAAAGGCAAATCCACTTTGCACTATAAGTGCGCTTGAAAGTGCAGTCGATGTAGATCGGGGGGGAAGATCTGAAATGAGGGGAAGATCTACTGATTTTATCATCCAGTCATGTGCAAGCTAAAATTATGTTTTTTATTTTCCTTGCATGTCACCCTCAGATCTACAGGGACTGCACTTCCAAGTGCACTTTTAGTGCACTTTCTAGTGCACTTGCAGTGCAAAGTGGATTTGTCTTTCGTAAATAACCCCCTAAGCCTTTTTCTGACACTTGTTGCTTACAAGTTAAAATCAGTACTTGCTGCTAGAAAATTACTTAGGACCCCTATAAATTATATTTATTTTTTTAGCAGAGACCCTAGAGAATAAAATGTGGTGGTTGCAATAATTTATGTCACACTGTATTTGTACAGAGGTCTTTCAAACACGTTTTTTTGGGGAAAAATACACTTCAATGAATTAAAAAAAAACGAAACCATAAACTTAGCCCAATTTATCTTACACCACGAAAATCGTGAGAGAATCATGATCTATATTCTAAGCAAAAAAATGGTGATTCTCATTTTAGCCAGAATCATGCAGCTCTAATGGAGGTCAAGGAACACACCAGGCAGGTCAGGGATAAAGTTGTGGAGAAGTTTAAAGCAGGGTTAGGTTATAAAGAAATATCCCAAGCTTTGAACCTCTCACAGAGCACTGTTCAATCCATCATCCGAAAATGGAAAGAGTATGGCACAACTGCAAACCTACCAAGACACATGGCCGTCCACCTAAAGTGACAGACCAGGCAAGGAGAGCATTAATCAGAGAAGCAGCCAAGAGGCTCATGGTAACTCTGGAGGAGCTGCAGAGATCTGCAGGTCAGGTGGGAGAATCTGTCCACAGGACAACTATTAGTCGTGCACTCCACAAATCTGGCCTTTATGGAAGAGTGACAAGAAGAAAGCCATTGTTAGGAAATCCATAAGAAGTCCCATTTGCAGTTTGTGAGAAGCCATGTGGGGGACACAGCAAACATGTGAAAGAAGGTGCTCTGGTCAGATGAGACCAAAATTGAACTTTTTGGCCTAAAAGAAAAACGTTATGTGTGGCTAAAAACTAACACTGCACATCACCCTGAACACTCCATCCCCACCATGAAACGTGGTAGTGGCAGCATCATGTTGTGGGGATGCATTTCTTCAGCAGGGACAGTGAAGCTGGTCAGAGTTAATGGAAAGATGGATGGAGCCAAATACAGGGCTTCTTAGAAGAAAACCTGTTAGGGTCTGCAAAAGACCTGAGACTGGGGCGGAGGTTCATCTTCGCAGGACAAAGACCCTAAACATACAGCCAGAGCTACAATGGAATGGTTTAGATCAAAGAATATTCATGTGTTAAAATGGCCCAGTCAAAGTCCAGACCTAAATCCAATTGAGAATCTGTGGCCAGACTTGAAAATTGCTGTTCACAGGCGCTCTCCATCCAATCCGACAGAGCTTGAGCTATTTTGCAAAGAAGAATGAGCAAAAATGTCACTCTCTAGATGTGCAAAGCTGGCAGAGACATCCCCAAAAAGACTTGCAACTGTAATTTCATCAAAAGGGGGTTCTACAAAGTATTGACTAAGGGGGGCTGAATACAAATGCATGCCACACTTTTCAGATATTTATTTGTAAAAATTGTTAAAAACATTTATCACTTCCCTTCTACGTCACATTTAATTGCCACTTTTTGTTGGTTTATCACGTAAAATCCCAATATAATACATTTATGTTTTTGGTTGAAACATGATAAAATGTGGAAAATTTCAAGGAGCATGAATACTTTTTCAAGGCACTGTATATATATATATACCATAGTTTGTAGACGCTATAACTTTCACGAATACCAAATAATATATTCTTACGGTTGGATAGGATGCATGTCGATGTGGGTGGACGTTCCTAAACATCCTCCCACATCAGAGGCTCATGCTCAGCTATTAAAGTGTGCACCCGCAACCCCGGGGCCAGGTGATCACATGGTCGTATACACAGTTAAATCACAGCAATCACATAGTAAACAATGGAAACCGAAAGTAAACATCGTTTTTCACAGATAGGCTTTGAGGGCAAAGAGAACCATTACTGCAGCCTGTGAGTGTACAGCAGCCCGTCACACTGCATTTTCATTCATAGACTGCAGGGCCAGCCTGCCCCCAGTGTCCCTGATAACTGCCCCAGTATATTACTAATAAAGAGTGCAGCCATCCCCCTGTCACCTATCCCAGTGTCACCAGTGCTGCCACCACCACCACCAACAGGACTGGCATCCTGATTAATGCCATTCTAGTGTCCTGATCATTGCCATACCAGTGTCCTTATCATTGCCATACCAGTGTCCTGATCATTGCCATACCAGTGTCCTGATCACCGCCATACCAGTGCCAGTGCCAGCAGAGCCAGTGTCCCTAAATATTTCCACTGTCATGGTTCTTCAGGGCCTCCAAAAAAAGTGATAGATTGTCAGGAAAATAGATGTGTAATTTATGCCCCTAGAACACCTTAAGGTTCTTCTTGGATGTCGGGCCCCTCTGTGTGGCTAGGCTGTGAAAAAGTCTCACACATGTGGTATCCCCATACTCAGGAGAAGTAGCAGAATGTGTTTTGGGGTGTAATTCTAGGTATGCCATAGCTCCCAACTGTCCCTGATTTTGAGGGACTGTCCCTGATTTGGATCAATGTCCCCCTGTCCCTATTTCCTCCTCATTTGTCCCTCATTTTGGTCTGATCTATATAGTTGCATATAAAATGCACCTTTTATCTTTCAAAAAGTGTTACCCAGTGCTAAACCTTTTATCCAAATTCTAAATTGCTGCATTTGTACATTTTAAAAGCCAATATAAAGCAATAGTAGTGGTAAAAAAGCCCTTGTGGATTTAATTAACCTTTTTTTTTGGTTAATTCACCTTTAAGGGGGTGTGGGAGGGGGCATGTCCTATGCCTACATACATTTGCCAGTAGGTGTCCCTCAATCCCATCTCAAAATGTTGGGAGGTATGGTATGCCCATGCTGTGTGTGAGAAACATCTTATTAAATTGACAACTGTGTGCAAAATAAGTAAATCATTTTCATTTTCGTTAAGCAGTTATGAAGAACATATGCCTCATAGAAAATACATTAGATGTTTTCCTTCCAAAATGTGGGTGTTTTCATTGTCCTTATGCTCCAGGGCCTTCAAAAATATGATAGGTAGTAAGGAAATTAGATGTGTAATTTATGGCCCTAGAACGCCTGAAGGCACTTATCAGACTTCTCACTTACCGGACCGGTGAGTCCCCCCTTGGGCAGAGGGTAGGCTCTCTTACGCGTCCGACTCGTGGTCCCTGGTAGAGTATTCAGGAAGCACAGGAGTACGGAGTGGTATGGGAGCCTGGTAACAGAGTCCAGATGCAGGTGGATGAGCAATCCTTAAGCAGCAAGGTGCAGGCTGGAACACAGGCAACAAGACTGCAGGCTGGAACACAGGCAACAAGACTGAACAGGGTGGTCAGGAGACAGGCTGGGTTCGGCAACAGGCAGGCAACAAGGTACAATGGAGCAGGCAGAAGAATAGTCAGACAGGCCAGAGGTCAGGTGCAGGCAGAGTTCAGAGGAGTCCAGGAGACAAGCCGGGTAGTCAGAAGATCTAGTTTTACAGGCACAGGAAACAGGTACAAGGAACGGCAGAGCTGTTGATCAGGCAGCACTGATCAGAGAGTGAGGCCAGCTTAAATAGACAGATTGGCTCCAAACAGTGCGCGCGCACCGGCACGCACAGGCACGCGCACCTGCACACGCCCGCGTGCGAGCACCCGCACACAAACCAGGCCTGACCGGAAGATGCATACCAGTGCCACAAGGAGCGTGCGCAACAGGACCAACAGAAACGCGCGCAACAGGACCAACAGGAACGCGCGCGCCAGTGCGTGCCGACGCACCCCGACGTACACCACCGCGAGCACCCAGTCTACCGAGGTGAGCTCTCTGACAGCACTCCTTGGATTTTGGTTCAGTCTGTGTGGCTAGGCTGTTAACCGCTTCACGCCCGCTGGGCATCAAATGATGGCCAGGCGGCACAGCTCTCGTTTTGGGCGGGCGTCATATGACATCCTCCCAGAACGACCTCTCTCGCGCCCCTGGGGGCGTGCATTGTGGCGATCGGTGGTGAGGTGTGTCAGTCAGACACACCGCTACACCGATCTCCGTAAAGAGCCTCTGACTGAGAGGCTCTTTACCACGTGATCAGCCGTGTCCAATCACGGCTGATCACTGTTAGGCGCCCGTCTTCTCCTTGTGGCCTAGGCTCTTGGAGATGGCTCAGTGGAGGTCCTCGCCGGCGGTTAATCAATTACACATACACACACTAGGTATGCTGAAATGATTACAATTCTTTATTTCAGGATTCGCTGTTTTATGCTGTCTTTACAAGACTCTGCCCCAATTTGGGGGCCAATCAAAATGATACACATAAATGTTCATTAGCATATTATTCGGTAATTTCTTAATCTTGTGATTTTGGTAATGTCTTCATCTTGTGATCTTAAATATTAAAATGTTGACCCCTTTAGTTCAAGTTAATAGGTCATTGATTCCTTACTTTCTGTCATCGTCTTTTGACCATGAGATGGCCAACCACAACTTCCTAAAAAAACTAATTTTAGCTGCTGTTGGCCTTCTCATACCCAGCAACAGTGTACAGAGATAAAAACCACAGACAGATGTTTCCTAAGATGAAGGCATCAGACAGGAATAGACAGACAGGGTGATATTGCAATGAGATAATTCAGTCATTAAGTAATACTTGTCATAAGATTCAGTCTGTCACATTCACTAAAATATACCAAGATATTTCTCTAATCATATACCAAGATATTTCTCTAATCATTAAGCAAATAAGCAAAACCTGAACATATATCCTCAGGGTAAAATCAATAATCAATCATAATGCAATGTAATATGGAATCTCCTTACAATCCTCCCTTTGACCATTCGATATCATCGAAATGGTCATTCTACCTTTTCGTCACGCCTTAAGGATTCATATCCCTCGGCTACCTTTTTGTCACGCCTTAAGGATTCATATCCCTCGGCCTCTTTTTCCTGGTTCTCGTACCATACCGTGGGATCTCTGGAAATGGAAGTCAGCTTCATGGTTTCGGAATGTGCTTCGCTACCCTTTTTGCAGAGGCATTTGAGTAACGTGAAGCATGCATACAAGAACAATATGAAAAGCAGTATGGTAAAAATTGTCATTGCAGTGTTCTTTAACCATGAAGTGAGACCTCCCAAACTGAACCCGGTAGAGAAAGGGTCCCATGTTTTCCCAATATCCCTTGCATCCTGTTGTAGCTTGTTTACCTCTTTTCTGTGTTGTGCAATAATGTCATAGTAATCAGGGATCTCGATACTCGTGTTGTGTATCCAAGTGCAGCATTCATAGTCCTCAGTAATTTCACAGAGGCCAGTGAGGGCTGCACTCATGCTTTCTATAGCCAGGTCATGTAACCCTAGTTGTTTTCTAATTGCTCTGGTTTCTAGGTTTAATTTTGAGATGTCATCAGAGTCCTTTTCCAAGATCTCATCAATGATTGAGGTGTAGTTATTTAGTTTCTTCATCAGATCTATTCCCCAACCTGTCCAGGAAGGAAACCAAGCCCAGGTCATATCTTTTTCTAGGAACATTTCTCTCTTTCCAAGATGTTTTAGAGGGTATCTTGGGTGGGTGCTAGCTTTAAGTAGGTGTCCTTGTCCATTATCCCCAACTACTCCCATTACAGGAACTATTTTAGCAAGGTAACACCATCCCTGGGGTTCTTCAGGAATCCATGGGTAACAGAGCTTGCCACAACAGATGTAGGTTGTGTTACCTAGTGCCAAGGGTCGTTGACTAACAACGGTCCTTGCACCCTTTGAATGACCAGATGCCATCAGCAGAGCTAATAACTGTGCGACCGTGGAGTGGGAACTAGAATTAAAAAGGTCATAGATGGTAGCATTTATCACAGGGTCTGAGGTGCGAAAAAGTGAGTTATCGGTAAGGGAAGCCATTGAGACATTAAGTTTTGACCATTTGCACACCTCAGCTCCCCTGGAAATGTTTCCCAGTATGAAACACCAATCTGGAGCATGGCTTCTACCCACGATTTGAAAACTGAGGGGCTTATTGGGACTTTTCCTTATGACATTGGCAAGAACTATGGGGGGAGTTCCATTCAAAAAAGGAGTGATGTTTAAGGGAATGGCCATCAATGGGATTCTGGCTGTACTGGGGTGGAGTTTGCTACATATCCAACATTTCTCAAAACCAGACTTCTGTGCATAACTGTACTTAAACTTCAACAACAACATCTTGTCAGTGAAACCTGAAGGGGGTTCAGTGGGGGATATACTTCTTTTATATTTTAAACTAGATGTATTGGCTGTCTGGGCATTTCCACATATCCCCTTTAGTGACCCTAAATCTCCTGGATGGTACACACAATTTGTTATTAACCAAGTAGGTATGAATACTATCAGAATCAGACATGTCCAGAAGCATAATGTTTTTCCTGACACAAAGGTAGAAATCATTTTGTCAGGTACTGTGTACAAAGTTCTGTTTCTTGTTTCTTCCTGTTGGTGGGGGATTCGTCTCGTCGGTCCGAGAGATTTGTTTTATGCCTTCTTGAATGTCCTTCAAATCTGGTCGCTGTTCCTGGTCAGAGGAGTCTTGGGGTGCTGGAGGAGGGTCAGGGGTCTGGGGTTGCTGTGGACACTTCTTTAACCGGCTGGCGTGGATCCAGGTGTTTCCTAGATCGGTCAGTACAGCAGTTCTGGAAACCTTCTCTATCTTCCAAGGTCCAGAGAAAATGGGTCCAACCTTCTTTTTGTGTGCCAGTTGTTTCACCAGTACTTTGTCTCCTGGGATGAAGGGATGAGTAGGTTCTGTTGAAAGAGGAGAAAAGGTGACAGAGACTTGTTCGTTCATATCCTGTAGCATACTTACCAGATTTTTCACGTACATTTCCTGTTGAGAATAGATGTTAATGTCAGTGTTTTGATCTAAGAGGGGCAGCTCTATGTTTGCAGGAACTCCCATCAAAATCTCAAAGGGCGAGAGTTTTGTTCTAGCATGTGGTGTTGTTCTAATCTGAAATAGGACAGAAGGAAGGTAATCCAACCATCCTTTCATGGTGCCCTCCGTGGCCTTTTTTAACTTGTCTTTAATGTTCCTGTTCATTCTTTCCACTACCCCTGCACTTTGTGGGTGGTAAGGGATGTGCAGTTTCCACTGTAAGCCTAGTAGCTTAGCTAAAGTCTGTGTAACAGAGGAGCTGAAGGCAGGCCCTCTGTCTGACCATATGGCCGTTGGTATTCCGAACCTACAAACCCAATGGTTCAGTAGGCATTTGGCAGCAATTTTAGCAGTCTCACCTGTACATGGAATACCTTCAACCCAACCTGACCATTTGCATACGATCACGCAAAGGCATTTCAAATTGCCTTTTTGTTTGGGCATGTGTGTGAAGTCTATTTGCAAATCTGTTAGGGGACCCAGGGGTGGGGGCAGGTGGCCATGTAATCCATGATTTTTCCCTTGGACATTGTTTTGTGCACAGGTCAGACAACTGCTGGTGAGGAGTTTTGCCTGTTTACTTAAGTTGTTCGTACAGAAAGACTTTGTGTATATGTTTGTTAGGGCGGTGGTACCTATATGTCCTGGACCATGGAGATAGGAAAGTATGAGAACACTGCTTGATTCTGGTATGCCCAATATCTTCCCCTCTTTTGACCAAAGACCTTCTTGGTCCTTGGTCAAGCCATCCTTGACCCAAAAAGAAACATCCTCTTCTGTAGCTAATCCCTGTATTTGTGCCACAACGGTTTTAAAGTTGGGTGATGTAAAATGTTCTTTGAAGAACATTGTTGTGGGGGCTGGCTGACCAATGTATAGGGCAGCGGCTTTTTTTGCTTCTCTGTCTGCCAGAGCGTTTCCTTTGGAAACTCTGTTGTTATCTGATGAATGTGCCTTTACTTTGATGACCGCTATCCTCTTTGGGAGAAGAATCGCTTGCAGGAGTGCTTTAATTTGCGTAGAGTTAGCGATTGGCTTGTTGTCAGCAGTTTTAAATCCTCTATTCGCCCATATTACGCCATAGTCGTGCGTGACACCAAAAGCGTACCTACTATCTGTGTAGATGTTTACCTCCTCATCAGAGAAAAGTATGCAAGCTCTTGTGAGCGCCTCCAGTTCTGCTACCTGTGCCGAGGAGGGTGGTAAGGCTTTTGCTTCCAACACCACATCAGGGAGTTGGACAATGGCGTACCCTGTCAGGAATGTTGCATCAGAGGGGCGAGAACAACTGCCGTCTATGAAGACGTCCTGTACTCCTGGTAGGGGAATGTCAGTGAGATCTGGGCGAGGGCTGGTTATTGCTGCAACCTGTTCAACACAATTGTGCTTCTGATCAGGGTCTCGCGGTAACCTGAGCAAAGAGTGCAAAAGACGGACAGTGGGATTACTTGGTGGTGCGTGTTTGAGAGTGAGGTTATCAGTATTCAGAAGTGTGATCTCATACCCACTAAGCCTCTGTGCTGTCATATGCTGCGTGTTCATGTTTTGCAGGAGGTGAGTTACTGAATGAGTAGTGTAGAGAGTCAATTCATGGCCTAATACTGATTTGTTAGCCTCTTGAACTGCCATAGCACAAGCAGCAAGGTTTTGTAGACAAGATGGCATCCCTTGTACTTGGGTAGGCAACTTTTTTGAGAGATAGGAGACTGGTCGGTACCCGGTTCCATGTTGCTGTGTCAAAACCGCAGCAAAAGAATTTCCCGATACCACACAGTATAATTGAAAGGGCTTGCCATATTCTACCAATCCCAGGGCGGGGGCCTGAGTCAGACTTTTTAACAAGGCCTGAAAAGCACAGAGCCTTTCTGTTGTCCAATCTACTGTCTTTGGGGCGGTGGACAAGGTAGCCTCCCTCAGAATGCCATCATAATATGAACAATCTGGGATCCATTGGCGGCAATATACGATTGCGCCCAAGAATGAGAGCAAAGTTGCTTTGTCTCTTGGAGGACTGAGAGCCTGCAGGGCTGCGGCACGTTTGGGGGATACCAGCCTGGTTCCCTCCTTCAGAATGCATCCCAGGTATTCTACCTGACTTTGACACCATTGTATCTTCTTCCGCGATGCTAGGTGGCCAGACCTGGCCAGGTGATGTAACAGAGATGTGGAATCGACCGCACAATCTTCAGCAGATCGACTGCACAGGAGCAAGTCGTCCACATACTGTATTAGTACCGACCCGCGCTCAGCAGTCCATGACTTAATTGTCTCATTAAGGACCATAGAGAAGGCTGCTGGACTGTCCACATACCCCTGCGGTAATCTTGACCAGGTCAACTGTTTTCCCCTCCCCCATGAGAATGAAAACATGGGCAATACCCCATCATCGATCGGGATGCTAAAGAATGCATTCGCCAGGTCTACTACTGTGTAGCAAAGGGAATCAGCAGGTATTTTCAAAAAGATGAAAGAAATATCTGCTACCAAAGGTGGCAGAGGTATAACCTGCTTGTTAACGGCCCTTAGGTCCTGTACAAGCCTCCATTCCCCATTTGCCTTTTTCACAGGGTAGATTGGTGTATTCCAGGGGCTTATAATGTGTTTCAGAATCCCTTTTGCTATGTAATCATTGATTAATGGTGTGATGCCTTCAATTTTTTCAAGTGGCAGGGGGTATTGCTTGTGATATTGTACTTCAGCGTCTGGACGCATTTGTGGTGTGTAGGGTGTACAGTTAATAAAACCCACACTCCCTTTGTTGTCTGCCCATATGGCATGTGTTTCTAGAGTGGGTGGCAATGATGCAAAGAGTCCCCTGAAAGTGTGTCTCTTTGGAGCATGTAAATCACAGAACGGTGAGCTGGCAGTGAGGGAGCCCCCTCTGTCAAATTTAATGGTGATATTCAGTTTTGAGAGTAGGTCCCTCCCCATTAAAGATACCGGGCAATCCACAAGGACAGCAAAACTCTGAGTGCACAGTTCCTGCCCTTCTGGAGTGGCCACGGGCAATGGTGGAGTGATGGGGTGGGTAATTGATGTCCCATTTATACCAATAGAGTTTCCCTCAGTGCAGTGCGGTGTGTCATATATGGCATCATTCAAACTACTGAATGTAGCCCCTGAATCCAACAATAGACATATCAGGTGATTGTCTACCCGCAATAGTACCTGCGGAAGACTTTTCCATGATGGATTGTAACACACAAGGCTGAGGGACGGGACGTACTCTTGGCATCCCTATTGTGGCGTCCGCCGAGCGGATGGCCACTGCATCGGAATGCGTGGGGGTGGCCTGTTAGGCTGAGGCTGGTATTGGGGTTGTGATTGGGGTGGTTGGGGTTGTGGTGGGTGAGGATACCTGATATCCTGAAGGCGACGGGGGGTGGTGTTAAGATTCCTACCTCTTCCTCTTTGGGCGTTTGTTCTAATTCTGTAGGGACATTGGGACTTCCAGTGCCCCAGTTCCCCACAGTTAAAGCACCCCTGGTCTGGTGGGTAACCCTGATCTGGGGGATATGATTGCATTGGTGGATAAGGTTGCATTGTCATTATGTGGGTGGGCGGAGTCCCACCAGTTGGCAGAGTCTGGGTTGGTGTCAGGGAGGGAAAAATGCCACCCTTCTGCTCAAATACCCCTGATGTTTCTCGTGACCTAGCATCCTTCATAAATTCATCGGGGGGTTGTTCTGCCCACTTTGGATTAGTGAATTTAAGCAACTGTGTCACCTTCGTATCGCCACCAGCCATAATGGTGGTGGTGAACAACTGGGGGTTGGCGTTATCTACTGCTTTCCACAGACCATATACCCGGGTACAAAATTCATAGAACTTTTCCTTCGGTCCCTGTTTTGCTAGGACAAGTTCCTGAAGTGCAGATGAACCCTTGTATATAGTAGACCAATGATTCCCCATACCTTTCCAAAAAGATACCCAATCTTTATTTTCTTCTATGTGGGCTGTCCATAAGGCATCTACGGGATGCCCTTCTGGGCTGTCAGGGTCAACTATACTAAGGATCCCTGCTATATCTTCTTTATCCAGGCTTGTCCCTGCACTGTATTTTGCAAGGAAAGCTCCAGCCTCCCTAGGGCTTTTCTTTGGGCTGGGGCATAACTCCTTTATTTTTGACAGTGTGCCTAGGGGTAGGGGAATATGGACTACCGTCTCCCCTATATGCATAAGTGGTGCTTTAAAAGCGGCACCTAGACTTTCCTGTTCCATGTCTATTTCTCTTTCCTCAGTAGAGGATTCACCCTGCTCCCTTTCCTCCTGTGGGGGTTTCTGGCTTATGGCCGGTTTAGTTTGGCTTCTGAGTGTGGTGGATGGCTGTGAAATTATCTTTTCCTTGGCCTCCTTAATCCTTCTTGCCTCTTTCTCTAGTTTCCTCTCGTACGCCTCTAAATCTTCCCTTTTCCTTTGTATCCTTTCTTCCTCTTCCTGCTGTCTTTTATTAAATTCTTTCTGTTTCTCCTCCCATTCCTTTTCCTTGGGGCTTAACTTCCTGACTCCTTCCTCTTCTCCCTCTTCCAGGGTCTTTCCATCCCTTTCTTCCTTAGTTATCACAGAATACTCTCTTATTTCACCCTCCCTCTTATCTAGCTCTCTTTTGTAATGTTCTAGCTCTTCCTCCCTCCTAGACATTTTCTCCTCTAATTCCTCCTTTCTCTTCTTAAACTCTTTTAACTTCTCTTCTAATTCCCTTTCCTTCGGATCCAACCTCCTAATCCTCTCTTCTTCCCTCCTACGTATACCTTCTGCCCGGACTTCCTCTTCCCTGTTCCTACTTTCGTTTTCCCATCGTGTAACTTGTGCCTGATCAGCTGCCCCATATACCATGGTAGCCAATACTGCTGGATCCAGAGATGGATACAGCTGAAGACATGGACCCAATGTTCCATCCTCCTGTTTAACCATCACATAAGGGGGGGGTGCTTCGGGTTGCTGTGATAGGGCGGGTGAATTTACAGGTTTTGGTGTGGGGGCTTTAGTTACATACTTTGTTTTATACTTGGCTAAGCATTTGTTCCATGTTTTGTAACAATCTTTCATGTATTGGGTGTCTTCCCATTTCCCAGGTGGGTAAGAGTGCTTGTGCACCTGACACACCTTGCTCACTTCCTTCCACTCGTCCTCAGAACAGGGTCCCACTGGCCCTGGGTCATGTATCCCCAGCTGTTGGCACCTCTCTCTGACCTGTGTCCAAAACGGTTCTACCTGTGACCCCGGTAGTGTGTTTTTAACGTACTCATAGGGAGATGGATTGGCCATGGTCTGGGTTGCCGCAGAATTCCCCATCTAATAACCTTGGTAGTGTGTGTCTAGTACAGGGACAGAGATGAAAGCAACCTGTTTGTGCTATAATCTGTTCCCTGACTTGGGAATAAGTCCCCTCGTCTGTTATCGCTGTGGGGCTGATATAGCTATGAAGGTTAACCCTCAGTACTCGGTATAGGAAACCCCTCCTTGTGGTAGGATATACTCCCCTTGCACCAAGTCGGTATGAAAACCCGGTCGGTCTAGTGGTGAGCAGGATCCACGTCCTGTCAACACTAAGGAACAGTAAACCAAAGGTGCAATGTGGGCAGGCGGGCGCTATCTCACTACAATCGGGTTCCTGATTTATGTTGTTCATTTAGTGCATATATGTGTAATACTTTAACAAAAAAATCCTCTAAATCAATACAGTACTTTACATTCAGTTGTCATACACATATATATCATACACTTATCTCTAATTCTCTAATACTCTATACACTCTAAATACTTACGGTGGTACCTAAAAGAAAAACAAGCAAAATCTTATATATACAGTGGCAAAATAAAGTTACATTATATGAACATGTTATAATAAGTGCACTTTTCAATATTTTCCCCAAAAATTGGGCGTCCACTCAGCCACTCCTTATACTACGGGCGTATTCTATACTTCCCGAGTTTTAAACACACATATATCTACTCAACACAGTCAGACCAACCTAGTCAGACTATAAAAAACCAAAAAAACCTGCGAGCCCTTCTTTAACCCTCCAAGGGGCCAGCCTAGCCCGTTGCGAAGGCACAGTTATGTAAGTAGGTGGGTATACAAGGTTATTTGAACAAGGCAAGCATCAACACCAGTTACCAAAAATAGGTAAAAAGGAGTTAAAATGACTTACCTGTTCAAAACACCCCACTTCTGGTACCAAAACTGTTAGGCGCCCGTCTTCTCCTTGTGGCCTAGGCTCTTGGAGATGGCTCAGTGGAGGTCCTCGCCGGCGGTTAATCAATTACACATACACACACTAGGTATGCTGAAATGATTACAATTCTTTATTTCAGGATTCGCTGTTTTATGCTGTCTTTACAAGACTCTGCCCCAATTTGGGGGCCAATCAAAATGATACACATAAATGTTCATTAGCATATTATTCGGTAATTTCTTAATCTTGTGATTTTGGTAATGTCTTCATCTTGTGATCTTAAATATTAAAATGTTGACCCCTTTAGTTCAAGTTAATAGGTCATTGATTCCTTACTTTCTGTCATCGTCTTTTGACCATGAGATGGCCAACCACAACTTCCTAAAAAAACTAATTTTAGCTGCTGTTGGCCTTCTCATACCCAGCAACAGTGTACAGAGATAAAAACCACAGACAGATGTTTCCTAAGATGAAGGCATCAGACAGGAATAGACAGACAGGGTGATATTGCAATGAGATAATTCAGTCATTAAGTAATACTTGTCATAAGATTCAGTCTGTCACATTCACTAAAATATACCAAGATATTTCTCTAATCATATACCAAGATATTTCTCTAATCATTAAGCAAATAAGCAAAACCTGAACATATATCCTCAGGGTAAAATCAATAATCAATCATAATGCAATGTAATATGGAATCTCCTTACACAGAAAGAACCGTTGATCGGCTTTTCCCTCACTCGCGTCTGACAGACGTGAGTAGAAGAGAGCTGATCGGCTGCTCTCCTAACAGGGGGGGCTGTGCTGATTGTTTATCAGCACAGCCCCCCCTCGGATGCCCGCCCAGGACCACCAGGATGCCGCCAGGACCTCCAGGGATGGGCACCACCCTGGACCACCAGGTATGCCACCCTAGACCAACAGGGAAATGCCAATCAGTGCCCAGGCAGCTGCCTATCAGTGCCCAGGCAGCTGCCAATCAGTGCCCATCCCAAATGCCTGCCAGTGCAATCAGTGATGCCTATCAATGCCATCTATCAGTGCCACATATCAGTGCCTTGCAGTGCTGCCTATCAGTGCCCAGCAGTGCCACCTATCAGTGCCCATCAATGCTGCCTATCAATGCCCATCAGTGCTGCATATCAGTGCCACGCATCAGTGCCGCCTACCAGTGCCCATCAGTACTGCCTATCAGTGCCCATCAGTGCCACATCATTGATGTCACCTCATCGGTACCGCCTTATCAGTGCTGTTGGTGCCCGTCAGTGCCGCCTTATCAGTGCCCATCAGTTAAGGAGAAAAAGTACTTATTTAAAAAAATTTATAACAGAAACAAAAGAAAAACTTTTTTTTTTCAAAATGTTAGGTCTTTATTCGTTTAGCAAAAAATAAAAACCCCAGAGGTGATCAATTACCACCAATAGAAAGCTCTATTTGTGAGAACAAAATGATAAAAATCCTGTTTGGGTACAGTGTAGCATGACCGCGCAATTATCATTTAAACAGCGACAGTGCTGAAAGCTGAAAATTGGCTTGGGCAGGAAGGGGGTATAAGTGCACTGTATTGAGGTGGTTAAATAAACACTCAGGAGGAGTGGCAGAATGTATTTTGGGTTGTATTTCTAAGTATGTCTATGCTGTTTGATGCTAAAATATCCTATTAATTGATAACTTTGTAAATAACATATTGAAAAAATAAACATTGTCAAAGGACTCATGCCTTTCGGAAAATACCTCTGAGTATTTGGTTTCCAAAATGGGGTTATTTTGTGAGTGTTTCCACTGTCCGGGTGCTCCAGGGCCTCCAAAAAATGTGATAGGTAGTCAGGAAATTAGATGTTTAATTTATGCCCCTGGAACGCCTAAAGGTGCTCTTTGGATTTTGGACCCTCTATGCATCTAGGCTGCGAAAATGTGGTATCCCCATACTCAGGAGGCATAGCAGAATGTGTTTTGGGGTGTCATTGTAACTATGCCTATGCTGTGTGTGAGAAATAACACGTTAAAATGATAAATTTTTGGGAAAAGAAACGAATTCTATTTAACCACTTCCAGCTCCGGAAGGTTACTCCCCTTCATGACCAGGCCATTTTTGAGATACGGCACTGAGGTACTTTAACTGACAATTGCGTGGTTGTGCCCATGTAAAATGGTTGTACTTTTTTCCCACAAATAGAGCTTTCTTTTGGTGGTATTGATCACCTCTGCGGTTTTTGCGCTATAAACAAAAAAAGACTGAGAATTTTGAAAAAAAATAAATATATTTTTACTTTTTCTTTTTGCTATAAAATATACCCAATAAAACAATGTAAAAAATCTAGTTTCTTCATCAATTTAGGCCATAAATGTATTCTGCTGCATATTTTTGGATACAAAAAATCCTAATAAGTGTATATTAATTGGTTTGCGCAAAAGTTACAGCTCCTACAAACTATGGAATATATAATGCACCTAACTAAGACTTTTGACACTTTTTGGGGACCAGTGACACTAATACAGTGATCAGTGCTAAAAAATATGCACTGTCAGTGTACTAATGACACTGGCTGGGAAGTGGTTAACATCAAGTGCAACTGTGTTCCTAGGGAGTGCTTGCTAACTGTGGGGGGTGCTTTGATTTGGGGAAGGTAAAGATCCGTATTCCTGCTTAGCAGAAATGCAGAATCAGTACATTTTCCTCTCACAGAATGGCGATCTGCCTTGTTTACATAGGCACGCCGCCATTCTGCCTGTTGGCCTGATCGGCGGGTCCCAGCGGACATCGCGTCTGCCAGACCTGCTGATAGGTCGCCAGCGGAGCGGGTCGTCTGCAGCGGGTGTATGCCCCAGACCCGGAGGTGTCAGATCACATACTGGGTACATGATCTGGCACAGAGCGGTTGCCCTGCTACAGTATATGTGCATAGGTCGGTCCACAAGCGGTTCATTTTTCATTTTTTGTCAGCTGTGACAAAAATTACAACTTCAAAAAACTCAACATGCCTCTCATTAAATGCCTTGGAATGTCAGGGCAGGTAAGTATAACATGTTTGTTATTTTTACCTAAAAAAAAAACTCCAAGAATTTACAATCACAAACAAAAAAACAAACAAAAAAACAAGGTGCCCTGTTACTTCTTGGGTCATATGAATTTGATGCTTGGTCTACCTCCTTCCTGTAGGGAGGCTTAGGAAGGTGAAGGAGGTAGGACCAAGTGTTTGGCCATGTGTCTCAATAAATATCAGAGCTTGCAGCCATTCCAGGTATCAGAGATATTTACTGACAATGGACCTAACAAACATTTACCAGGAGCTTCCTGCTATGTAATGGATTAGTTGGGTATATCTCATTTCAAATAGCTGCTTTTGGTGAAGGGTGGGATTCCCTAGTCGGCTGTCTCCTGTATTTCTGCATGCTTTAACTTCATGGTTATGATATTATTATGGCCCTCATTCTGCATAAGACTGGATATATACCAATAATAACAGTAAGAACCATAGTATTACTCAAGCTTAAACTGAGCAGTGGCAGCTGGTGGTATATTTTTGGGGGCGGCAAACAATCCACCTGCCCAAATCCCCACCCCCCCAGCCAGTTGCCCCATCTAGGTTATTTCCTCCTGGCGACAGCTTCACTCTGTGACTCTTCCTCCTGGGCTTCACGGTGGCTTCCCCTCTCCCTCCTCCTCCTCAGCGGCCAATAGGATCACTTCTCCTCTCGGCCAATCGGGTGATGGGTCTCAGGACCCGCTTCCTGATTGGCCAGGAGGAGAATCAGGAAGACAATAGCAAATATTAATTTTCTATTGTCGCACAACTGGGTGGGCTCAGTGCTCTGCAACCCCAGCCCACTCCACCCCTTTTTTTAAGCCAATTAGAGCCCCAGGCTCTAATCATGTCCTTCTAAAAAAAAATCTAGATTAGGGGCCGGGTGCATGGATTATGGACAGGCCGCCAATGCTGCAAAGTTTTCTCTTAACAACAACTTGACAACAACAACTGTATTTTTTTCAAACGAGAAACTGCTGATATCACTAAATATTAAGGAGAAAAAAAATATCTTTTTATATTTCCACATGCCTGACTGTTTGAGGATAAAGTGAATCTTTCTTTATAGAAAAATTTGTTGATTTTTTGAAACCAGGGTTAGATTTTGTGGCCAATTTAGATGCAAGCAATGTTTAGCAGAGTTCTACCTTGGGAAATATAAAGCTATTAACGTCAACAAATTAATAACTATTAAAATGAAGATTTAACAACTTTTTTACTATTACAGCTCAACCTTTTCTCATCTGAGGGACAGAAATTATCCTGAGGGTATTCTACACTAATAATTGCAGAAAATATTCAATATCTTTCTCTTTCCTTACTTTAATTATTTTAATACTGAAAAAACTTGTCCTAATGAAGCTAGTGTTCTGAATCTATATCTCTATACCTTGTAATTCAAAATGTAGGGAATAAAGACTTAAATAACTTATTTTTAATCTAATTAAATGAACGTTGTTACTTTAATAAAATATATAATTTTGATAAGTACAGTCCTATTGGTGACATTGTACGAGGCACTATATAATATATTATTTACAAAATGTTCAGTATTTAGTTAAAAAAAATGAAAATAAATAAATTATATATATATATATATATATATATATATATATATATATATATATATATACAGTGGGGACGGAAAGTATTCAGACCCCCTTAAATTTTTCACTCTTTGTTATTTTGCAACCATTTGCTAAAATCATTTCAGTTCATTTTTTTCCTCATTAATGTACACACAGCACCCCATATTGACAGAAAAACACAGAATTGTTGACATTTTTGCAGATTTATTAAAAAAGAAAAACTGAAATATCACATGGTCCTAAGTATTCAGACCCTTTGCTGTGACACTTATATATTTAACTCAGGTGCTGTCCATTTCTTCTGATCAGACTTGAGATGGTTCTATACCTTCATTTGAGTCCAGCTCTGTTTGACTATACTGATTGGACTTGATTAGGAAAGCCACACACCTGTCTATATAAGACCTTACAGCTCACAGTGCATGTCAGAGCAAATGAGAATCATGAGGTCAAAGGAACTGCCTGAAGAGCTCAGAGACAGAATCGTGGCAAGGCACAGATCTGGCCAAGGTTACAAAAAAAATTCTGCTGCACTTAAGGTTCCTAAGAGCACAGTGGCCTCCATAATCCTTAAATGGAAGATGTTTGGGATGACCAGAACCCTTCCTAGAGCTGGCCGTCTGGCCAAACTAAGCTATCAGGAGAGAAGAACCTTGGTGAGATAGGTAAAGATGAACCCAAAGATCACTGTGGCTGAGCTCCAGAGATGCAGTCGGGAGATGGGAGAAAGTTGTAGAAAGTCAACCATCACTGCAGCCCTCCACCAGTCGGGGCTTTATGGCAGAATGGCCCGACGGAAGCCTCTCCTCAGTGCAAGACACATGAAAGCCCGCATGGAGTTTGCTAAAAAAAAAACACCTGAAGGACTCCAAGATGGTGAGAAATAAGATTCTCTGGTCTGATGAGACCAAGATAGAACTTTTTGGCCTTAATTCTAAGCGGTATTTGTGGAGAAAACCAGGCACTGCTCATCACCTGTCCAATACAGTCCCAACAGTGAAGCATGGTGGTGGCAGCATCATGCTAGCGGGGTGTTTTTCAGCTGCAGGGAGAGGACGACTGGTTGCAATTGAGGGAAAGATGAATGCGGCCTAGTACAGGGATATCCTGGACAAAAACCTTCTCCAGAGTGCTCAGGACCTCAGACTGGGCCGAAGGTTTACCTTCCAACAAGACAATGACCCTAAGCACACAGCTAAAATAATGAAGGAGTGGCTTCACAACAACTCCGTGACTGTTCTTGAATGGCCCAGCCAGAGCCCTGACTTAAACCCAATTGAGCATCTCTGGAGAGACCTAAAAATGGCTGTCCACCAACATTTACCATCCAACCTGACAGAACTGGAGAGGATCTGCAAGGAGGAATAACAGAGGATCCCCAAATCCAGGTGTGAAAAACTTGTTGCATCTTTCCCAAAAAGACTCATGGCTGTATTAGATCAAAAGGGTGCTTCTATTAAATACTGAGCAAAGGGTCTGAATACTTAGGACCATGTGATATTTCAGTTTTTCTTTTTTAATAAATCTGCAAAAATGTCAACAATTCTGTGTTTTTCTGTCAATATGGGGTGCTGTGTGTACTTTAAGGAGGAAAAAATGAACTTAAATGATTTTAGCAAATGGCTGCAATATAACAAAGAGTGCAAAATGTAAGGGGGTCTGAATACTTTCCGTCCCCACTGTATATATATATTTACAAATTAAGAAAAAAAAAACTCTTCAGAAAGCATTTGACAGGAAATGAGGAGGCGTTGTATCTCCTTATCACCACTAGGGATGAGCCCACAGTTCGTGTCGAACGTAAGTTCGACTCAAACATCGGGTATTCGTTTGTTCTAAATCAAACCGAACATATAGGGAGTTCACAGAAAATTAGAGGGCCGCGGAACGCCCCAGAATGCACCGCGAGATCGCAGTGCATTGCTGTATGATGATTGGCCAAAGTATGCACATGACCTGCATGCTTTGGCCAATCACAGCGCGCTCTGCAGAGAGAGACAAAATTGGCCAAAGGCAGGGTGCACTTGGCCAATCATGGCTCAGGGGGACTAAGTCCACGCCCCACACTATATAAGGCTGCTTACAGAGCGGCCCTTTGTAGTGTTGTTGGCGTGAACAGAGAGATAGCTTTAGTTAGATTAAGCAGGCAGGTTATTCAGTTAGTGGCAGTGTATTTGATAGCTATATATATATATATATATATATATATATATATATATATATATATATATATATTGTGAGGGGGTTAGCTCGGCAGTGGGTGTGTGTGACCCCCTGGATGGGTTCACCACACAAAATCAGGCACAGCAGACAGCGTTGCAGGTGAAAAAAAACAAAGGTGCAGTTTATTTATGCTATATGCAGTAAAAAAATATAACAGCAAAACAAAAAGAAACATGAAAAGAAATCCTGGTCAGTTTGACCGCTTACTACACATGTAGATTCCCTATCTAACAACTGGGTGGAGTCATGTGCTGCCCCAGTCCCTATCACTCTTTTAGAAGTTTGCCACACAAGCGTTAACTCACTGCACAGGACAGATACCACACTCCCCAGTCTACACACACAGAACTGATTCCAGGATGGAGCATCTCCCTAAGCATTCTAGGGTTTTTTGTATAGGTCTTAATGAGCCCACTTACTTCAGCTGGGCTCATTAACTCTTCCCCTGCAGGACTCCCAGCTCTTCCCTTAGAGCTGGCGGCATGGGGTAGGTGTCAAATTTTGTAACTTTATTCAGTTGTCGAAAATCGTTACAAAACCGCCAGCTCCCATCAGATTTGGGCACTAGTACGATAGGACTGGACCAGTCACACTGGGACTCTTCTATCACACCCAGTTCCAGCATCCTTTGAACCTCCCCACGTATTGCCTCCCATCGGGCCTCTGGTATTCCATAAGGTTTTAGTTTTACCCTTTCTCCTGGTGGGGTGATAATGTCATGCTCTACGCCAGATGTTTCTCCCGGCAGTTCAGAGAAAATTTCTTTGTTGCGAAGTACAAACTCTTTAACCTCCTGTTGTTGGGGTTTTGATAAGGTGACTGCAATTCCAACCTCAGGAACTAAGCAATCAGACTGGGCCGGTGACAAAGTCTCTGCGACTAGGGATTCCCTATCCTTCCAGGCTTTCAGCAGATTGATGTGATATATCTGTTCCGGCTTTCGCCTTTCTGGCTGTCTGACCCTGTAGTCCACCTCACTCACTTTTTCAATGATTTCATATGGACCTTGCCATTTGGCCATGAATTTGCTTTCAACCGTAGGGACTAGCACCAATACCCTATCCCCCGGGGGAAAAGTACGGGTCTTGGCCCCATGGTTGTACACTCTCTGCTGTGCTAACTGCGCTTGGGCCAAATGTTCCTTTACGCTTGGCATTACCTGTGCAATTCTATCTTGCATCAGGGCGACATGCTCAATCACACTCCTGTGGGGAGAACTCTCATTTTCCCAAGTTTCCTTAGCAGCCCTCTTGGGTGTCTCCCATAGAGTAACTCGAAGGGTGAGAAACCCGTAGAGGATTGGGGTACCTCCCTAATGGCAAACATCAAATAGGGTATTAGATTGTCCCAATTCTTTCCATCTCTATCCACCACTTTCCTTAACATTTGTTTTAGGGTTTTGTTGAATCTTTCAACCAACCCATCTGTTTGGGGGTGATACACAGACGTACGTAATTGTGTCACTTTGAACAACTTGCATAGTTCTTTCATAAACGGGGACATAAAGGGTGTACCTTGGTCCGTAAGCAGTTCCTTACAAATACCCACGCGGCTAAAAACAAGAGATAGCTCTTTGGCTATGGTTTTGGCCGAGGTATTTCGAAGAGGAATCGCTTCCGGATAATGGGTGGCATAGTAAATATACCCAAACTGTACTGATGCCCCCTAGCGGACTTCATTATTGGACCTACCAAATCCATTGCGATCCTCTCAAAGGGGACCTCACTGATAGGAAGAAGTACCAGCGGGTTACGGAAATGTGGCATAGGTGCTGACTTCTGACACACAGGGCAGGAGGAACAATAATTTTCTGTTTCCTTCATGACCCCAGGCCAATAGAATCTCTGCAATACTCTCTCTCTGGTTTTCTCTGTCCCCAGATGACCTCCAAGAATGTGCCCATGGGCCAATTCTAACACCAACTTCCTGTAAGGTTTGGGCACCACAAGTTGCTCAATGGTTTCTTCTGCCCTTTGAGCCACTCGATACAGCAGGTCCCTTTCTATAGTGAAGTACGGGTAAGTGCAAGTCTTATCTGGGTTCACTAACTCGCCATCTATTTTCACCACATTTTCCCGTGCCTTTATTAGGGTGGGGTCTTTTAACTGTTCTGTGGCAAAATTTTCTCTGTGAACCTCGAGATCCGAAAACTCCACAGACGGCATGTTTTCATCTGAGGATGTTGGCTCCTCCCCAGTTTCTCAAGTTTTCCCCGCCAATACCGACAAGGGAAATTCTAGAGAGTCCTCACCACTCTCAGAGGAATTCTGGTCATCATCTTCCTGGTCTATAGGGGCACCAGTGGGGGCTCAGGACAATCCCAGAGTTCCCAGAACTTTGGAAAATCCCTTCCCACAATGGCATCATGTGGTAAGTGAGACACTAACCCCACCTGATGAGAGAGGTTACCTTTGTGGGTCTCAAAAAACACTGAAGTTACAGGATACTCTTGGGAGTGCTAATGCACACACATAACAGCCACCTTGTTATTCCCAGAGACCTCTGTAGTATCCAGCAACACATCAACATTTCTACCATTAATACACATTTTACATAAATGTTTCTCAGGTCCCCGAATGGCAGTGCATGCAACTGTTGCAAACAGCGACTGACATCTGTCCCTTACAAAGTCACATTGCATAGGTTCATCCACAACTGGGCAATTGGCTGCAATATGTCCCTTTTGCCAGCAGTGTTAGCAAATAATCTTTTTCGCTGCCTCTTGCGGTCTGGGCTTCCCGGGCTGCTCCCGCAAGACATTAGGTTGAACCCCCACCCTCTCACTCTCTCCACCCTCACCCCTTGGAGTCATCTTACCCGCCACTGGGGATGGTCTGGTCTTAGGGTGGAAAGTCTGTGAGTCCCTGGAAAAGGTGGTCAGGTTTTCTGTAGCCAAGTACCTCTCAACCAGATCCACAAGCTTATCTGCAGTTTCCGGGTCTCCATGGCTTACCCACTTTTGGATGGCAGTAGGAAGAGCTCTCAGGAAACGATCCATAACAACACGTTCCACAATGTTTGGTGCGGACAAAGTCTCTGGCTGCAGCCACTTCCTGCTCAGGTGAATGAGATCATACATTTGAGACCTGGGGGGTTTTCCAAGCCGAAAAGTCCAGTTATGTACAGGCTGAGCCCGGACAACCAGGGTGACACCCAGCCATGCCAATATTTCCATTTTTAGCACCACATAGTCTTTTGCTTGGCCAAGCTCTAGGTCATAATAGGCTTTCTGTGATTTCCCCATTAACAGAGGGGCCACCAGTCCAGCCCACTGCTCCTTAGGCCACTTTTCCCTTTCAGCAGTCCTTTCAAGTGTGGTCAAAAACACCTCCGGATCATCCTCTCCAGTCATTTTTGTCAGTAAACGGCTCACACCAAAGGATGCGGTATTAGTGGAACCACTTGCCTCACTGGTCTGCGGACGTTGCTGCATCAATGTCTCCATTTATTGTTGGAGTCTCTGCTCTTGCTTTTGTAACAGGTCTATGAAGCGGGCCTCAGATTGCTGTTGGGCTTGTTGCTGAGCTTCCAGACTCTGCAGGTGAGCTTTCTGCTGAGCTTCCAGACTCTGCTGCAAAGTTGCATTTGTCTGCTGCTGATTTGCAAGGCTCTTTTGCAAACCCGCATTTGTCTGCTGCTGATTTGCATTTGCTAGAGCCAGCTGTCTCAGTATCTCCTCCATGCTGGCCTTAAAAAAAAAATTGCCCCGGTGTCTCCACCAACTGTGAGGGGGTTAGCTCGGCAGCGGGTGTGTGTGACCCCCTGGATGGGTTCACCACACAAAATCAGGCACAGCAGACAGCGTTGCAGGTGAAAAAAAAACAAAGGTGTGGTTTATTTATGCTATATGCAGTGAAAAAATATAATAGCAAAACAAAAAGAAACATGAAAATAAATCCTGGTTAGTTTGACCGCTTACTACACACGTAGATTCCCTATCTAACAACTGGGTGCAGCCTTGTGCTGCCCCAGTCCCTATCTCTCTTTTAGAAGTTTGCCACACAAGCGTTAACTCACTGCACAGGACAAATACCACACTCCCCAGTCTACACACACAGAACTGGTTCCAAGATATAGCATCTCCCTAAGCATTCTAGGGTTTTGCGTATAGGTCTTAAAGAGCCCACTTACTTCAGCTGGGCTCATTAACTCTTCCCCTGCAGGACTCCCAGCACTCCCCCTAGTGGTATAAGTCAGCATAAAGCCTGAACCTAGGGCATACATATTCTCCATCCTGGATGCAACCAGGTGATTTTACCTGCCTGCATATATATATATATATGCAGTCAGTCTAGTATATATATATATATATATATATATATATATATATAAAATCTGCATCCAGTGTAGCCTATATCGCAGTGCATTTGGTGGTGTACTATTTCTAATACACTTCAGGTGGTGTATTAATATATATATATATATATATATATATATATATATATAAATATATATATATACAGTCTAGTATATACAGTTGTGCTCATAAGTTTACACACCCTGGCAGAATTTATGATTTCTTGGCCATTTTTCAGACAATATGAATGATAACGCAAAAACATTTCTTTCACTCATGGTTAGTGTTTGGCTGAAGCCATTTATTATCAATCAACTTTGTTTACTCTTTTTAATTCATAATGGCAACAGAGACTACCCAAATGACCCTGATCAAAAGTTTACATAACCCAGTTCTTAATACTGTGTATTGCCCCCTTTAACATCAATGACAGCTTGAAGTCTTTTGTGGTATTTGTGGATGAGGCTCTTTATCTTCTCAGATGGTAAAGCTGTCCATTCCTCTTGGCAAAAAGCCTCCAGTTCCTGTAAATTATTGGGCTGTCTTGTATGAACTGCACGTTTGAGATCTCCCCAGAGTGGCTGAACTGCCTCTCCAATCTAAGCATTGAAAGTGTGATCTCCGTAACTTACAATTAGTTGTGTTGAGATGTCGATAACCCCAATCTTATTTGGATAAACAAACAGTGACTCGATCCAGACAACACCTTGTTGATTTTGTGAAGTTTAATCGATAAACTGTGAGGATCTTACAACAATGAACATAGGATAGGTCAAAAGATCATAATGTGATCCATAAAATGGAAATAACTGCGCTATTCAATAAAAAAGCAGCCAGCAAAGTTTGTTGATCACCAAACATAAAGTCCAAAAAATCTATAAGAGCGGCGCTTAAAATTGACAATGTAAAAAATAGTGAGTCCAAGGTAAAGGGAGGAAGGTTCCAGTCACCGGTAGAAGTGCATGGATGTGGAAGCACACAACACCACGTGGTAAAGTAATCTGCTTACCAGAAAGCAAAACAAGCTAGGCATGTATTTTAATCCACAGCTTATCCGACAAGTTGGGCTCCACAGTACAACTGCTAGAATTAGGAACAGCAGTATCCAGATGACATTCAACCCGATATAATTTCTCCAGGAATTCACATCAATGGTATAGGCTCTCAGTGAACAGATCAACCATGCTGGAAATCGAATGCATATAAAAATAATATAGAGAGATAGAAACAACGAACCAAGGGGGGTCCACCGAAGTCTTGAAGCTATGAAGCAGCAGACTGAATATGATCTATATCTTTAAATTCCCAATGATTTTTCTGATGGATGTATGGTGGTATCCGTAGTGGCTACTGATATTCAAAACCAATAGAAAAATGTGCTTACCGGACGTGATGGACCTCTAGATTATAGGAGGTCAAATGAGCCTGGTTCTCAATATATTGATAACAGCTTGGATCGCTTGGACACCACCAACATCCGCCGGTAATCTCATAAAGTTGAAACAGTGAATCAAATCACTTTATAAATTCCTTATGGTAATCCTCAGTGCGGTGTATAGTACGGTTCCCCAAAAATATATAAAGCGGAAAAAACCTCCAAGTGTACACTGTTTATCAGTTTAATTAAAGGTTTCAAAGTCAAGTAATAAAAGGCAGCGCTACAGCGCAATTAAAATACACAGCAGTGCAAAGCAATATGTGATCCAGTTGAAACTCAGACTGTTCGCGTCCGAACAGCTGAGAAGGCTGCGGGTGACGTCACAGGCAAACTCCGCCCCTGTACGCAGCGTTACGTCCTCTGGACTTCGTCAACAAGGGTGGAGTTTGTGAGTCACCTTAGCTTCTAAAATAGCCACCGCCTGTCACCGGAAACGGAACCCGCTCAACATATGCAGCTACCGCTATATGGAGACACCAACCCCGGACCTGGGGGAGACTTATAAAAGGCTAATATAATAGAAGGGAGATAATGGACTACATAGCCTCATATATAAAAAAACATTACCAATAGATAACAGTCCAAACAGCATCTGTTACCCAGTGCAAAATAACAACTTAAATCTGTCACAAAAAAATTCCATTAGGGGGGAATTAAATAAAAATTCAATTCTACCTTTCTAAAGACATTTTTTTGTACATTAAAATTATACACAATAACCTGTGTGCACCCGCAGCATTCTCTTACAATAGGTATAATCAAATATAATGAATATAAAAAATACATATAAAACATTTGTGATATAACACAAACAATAATCTTTAATATATAAAGCATAAATTCATAAATTAGGTATGCATGGCTAAAACCCCAAATATGACTGTTTATTTATCCGAGATAAAACAGTTGAGATCAAACTCAACATTCAATCCGCTTGGAACAGCTACCCGTGTCTCATGTATCCATAGGGATTCTCTCTGACTGAGCTTCCTAATAAAATTGCCACCTCTCTAGTGTCTTGTCACTTTCTCTATCCCCCAAAACTGGAGTTTTTGGGGTCTCTATTGTGGCATAACCTGAAATGTTTAGACACACAATGTGTCTTGAGGCCTTTTTTAATATTATTTACATGCTCCCCAATGCGGACTCCTATAGGTCTGGAGGTTCTACCAACATACTGGAGACCGCATTCACACTGGAGCATGTAAACTACCCCCACAGTATCACAGGTGATTAAATTCCTAATTTGATACGTTTTATCAGTAGCAGTAGCTTTAAATTCTTTCCTTCTTTTAAGATTGAATTTGCATTGCTTACAAGCTGGACATTTTACACAGGAATAGAAACCAGACATAAAATTAAAAATTCTATTTTCCCTGATCACAGGAGGGTCGACCACCCCAGGGGCTATAATGTCCCTTAAGGTAGGCGGTCTCCTGTAAACAAATCTAGGGCGAGCTGGGAGAGTAGGACCCAAAACATTATTCTTTTTTAGAATATCCCAGTGTTTGAGAATTATTTTTTCTACCTTTTTGTATTGAATATTGTAATCCAAAATGATCCTATATTGAGGCGCACCTTGGTCAATACTTTTACTTTTTTTAGAATCAGCTATCAAAGTTGATCGGTCAATGGTGCCCACCTTAGCCAATTCCTCTGATATGTATGTCTGAGTGTAACCTTTCTGTACAAACTTCTCAGCCATGATGTTGGCTTGCGAGAAGAAGTCACTGTCGAGAAAACAATTACGCCGAAGGCGAATAAATTGTTCTCTGGGTATGTTTAGCAACCATGAGTTATGGTTACAACTATCCAAGGGAATGTAACCATTCTGATCTGTTGGTTTACAGTAATTCCTGGTTCTATACCCACCATCATATTTAAAAATTTCCAAGTCAAGGAAGGCTATGCAGGAGGCATCAGCATTCTAGGACAGACGGATATTTTTGGTGTTACCATTAAGCCTAGACATGAGTAACTGGAGGCTGATAAGATCGCCTTCCCATATCATGAATAGGTCATCAATATATTTTTGGTAGCAGACCAGTTGTGCGGGTCTGCTACCAAAGACACATTCCTCCTCCATGTGCCATGAAAATGTTCGCGACACTCGGCGCAAAACGAGTGCCCATGGCAACACCGAGAGTTTGTAAGAAGAATTTTCCTCCATACCAAAAATAATTTCTGGCAAGGCAAAACTCTAATGATTTCAGAATAAAAGACTGCAACTGGGAAGGGAGATCCAATTTGCCTAAAGCCCATTGTACAGATTGGACCGCATCATGATGTCCAATGATCGTATACAATGAACCGACATCTGCTGTCACCAAAAGGCTATTCTTCTTAAAGCGGAGTTCCACACAAAAATGGAACTTCCGCTTTTCGGAACCCTCCCCCCCTCCGGTGTCACATTTGGCACCTTTCAGGGGGAAGGGGGTGCAGATACCTGTCTAAGACAGGTATTTGCACCCACTTCCGGCATAGACTCCCATGGGAGTCTATGCCTCTTCCTGTCCCTCCGTGCTGTCTCCTGGGAAACACACAGCTCCCAGGAGATAGCGGGGACCAGTTACGATGCGCAGCGCGACTCGCGCATGCGCAGTAGGGAACCGGGAAGTGAAGCCGCAACGCTTCACTTCCTGATTCCCTCACCTAGGATGGCGGCGGCAGCTGCCGAGAACCGAGCGGGTTCTCAGGGTCGCCTGCCGACATCGCTGGACCCTGGGACAGGTAAGTGGCCATTTATTAAAAGTCAGCAGCTGCAGTAATTGTAGCTGCTGGCTTTTAATATTTTTTTTTTTTGGTGGTTTAGGTGGACCCCCCCTTTAAGTGGCAGGTTTTCAACTATTTGGATGATATGTTTAGTATCCTTCAGAAAGGCCATAGTGGTAGATACTAAGGGTTTCAAAAAATAATCAATGTATTGCCCCAAATGCGCAGAGACCATAGTTTAATATCAGTAGGTACTGCACGACTGCTGCGATCAGCAGGGTTGAGGTTAGTGGGAACATGGTGCCATTGTTCAGGCTTGGAGAACTTCCTAATGTGTTCCACTCTGTTATTTGGTAGTCTCTTTCTTGGGGTACGAAATGGTAGAGGTGCTACTCAACTGTTGGAATCATCTTGGTAGAACTCTTTACTTATGGTTTTCAATAATTCTTTGTCTTCCATGGTAGCTGCCAACTCATTGTCTTTAGTGGTTACCTTGAACACTTTGTCGTCATCCCAGAAATGAGGAGCTTTCTTATCGTCTTGTATGAAGTGCTGTTGTGAACTTTTTTCAGTCTATCTTTCGCATTATATTGATGTGGTCGTTGTGCAGAACAAGTAGTTCGTCCGTTTGACAGGACGTGTGTTTTAAAGGAAGAGACTGAGTAAGACCCTTTGCCTTTGTCTCGACAGACATTGCCTATGATGACCCAGCCTAGATCCAGACACTGAGCATATGGTGCATGATGTGGACCATTGATTTGCTGACGAACCTTGTGCACCCTTAAGATGTCTCGGGCGAGTAACAGCAGGATATCAGCACTCTCATCGAGGGCTGGTATTTGGTCGGCTATGTCCTTCAAGTGAGAATGGTAAAAGGCAGATTCAGGAGTAGGGATCTCCTCTTTGTTGGTTGGGATTTGGTTGCACTCAGTGATAGTGGGCAAGAATATTTCCACATTGTCATTCAGGGGAGCAACTACAAGACCGCTGGCTCTCCTACCTAAGACTTCTGTAGTGCCAGCACAAGTGCTCAGGGTATTAGGTAGAGCATCTCCTGTTATGTTCAACAGTTCAAAAAACTGTGTTCTTGCAAGAGATCTGTTGCTCTGCTCATCCAGAATAGTATACAGTCTTATGGCCTTTTCAGGTTGACCTTTCGGGTATACACGAACTAAGCAAATCTTTGCACAGGATTTGTCGCAGAGTCCTTCTCCACAGACTTCTGTACATGTAGAGAACACTTAGGTGGAAGGTGCTGTTCAATCTGTGCGCTCCCTGCCTTGCTGTGCCTCAGGAAGATTGATCATGAGTGTAGTAGAGTTGTGCGGTAATTGATGAAGAGCTTGTACATGGTCATCACTGTACATGGTCAACACACTCTATACATTTGATGATAGCTTTACAGTCCTTTGCAAAGTGTTCTGTGGAGGCACAGCATTTGTAGCAAACTCCAAATTCATTTAAAAGTTCCTTACGTTCTTGTAGGGTTTTTTTCTTTGTTCTTCTTGTTTTTTTTTCTTTCTGAAGCCGATACATTTCTTAAGTGAATGTGGTTTGTCAAGTATCGGACATTGGCGATTTGGGTTCTCAATTTTCTTGGTTTGATCAGTCTTTTTGAGAACTGTAGCAGGTGCAGGTAGAACATTAGTCCTTTTCACTAACACTGGACCTCTATGGTCTGTGTGCGTCCTACGTGTGTTCATAGGTCTTGGAGAGGGTGAACTGAGAGGGTTACAGTCACCATATGAGAAACATGGGTCATTCTCAGGGTCTGCAATTCTTTTGATGAACTTGCAGAAGTAAGAAAAAGGAGGAAAGGCAACTTTATGATTTTCCTTATACTTTGATCCAAGCGCTGCCCATTTTTCTTGAATGCCTTATGGTAGCTTGAGAACAATAGAGTTGATGCCACGAGCGGTGTCAAGGTAACTGAGACCAGGTAAGTTGATGTCCGCCTTAGCAAGTTGAAGCTCTAATAGAACATCGCTGTGTTCTTGAAACTTTAGATTGTCTCTAGAAGAAATCTTTGGGAAGCTTTGCAACTGTTTGAATAAGGCATCTTCAATGGTCTCTGGGCTGCCAAAGGTATGTTCAAGTCTGTCCCAAGCAGCATTAAGGCCTGCAGTGGGGTTGTCTATGTGAACTGCTCTGAGCCTCTTGATGCATTCAGTTGACTGGGGACCTAGCCATCTGCTGAGCAGATCTAATTCCTCTGTGACGTTGATGTCTAGGCCATTCATAGTGGCCATAAAGGTGGATTTCCAGCCTCTGTAATGTTCAGCCTTGTCATCAAACTTGGTGAGGCCTGTCTTAGTGAGCTCTCTGTGGAGCATGTATTAACAAACTGTGACACGTCCGTGTTCTCAGACTTTAGATGCATGACTGCGGGTGGAACAGAGCTAGTTGTGATGGCTGGTGCATTGACATTAAGTGACTTGGGAACATATGCTGGAACTGGCTTAAAGGTCATTGACATGTTGGTTTGTAGCTGTAGAATAGTGTGCTTGCCAAGAGGTACTTGGTTAGTGCCAAAGTAAGGTGGACAGTCTGTTATATGCATACCAGTGTCTGCTGCTTGCTGAGATGCTGCAGTCTGGTGTACTGGAAGATATAAAGGCAAATTGTCTTGAGGTACAGTAGGTGCAGATAAGAGACATTGATTGAGTGCTTTGGTTGCTGTGACAGGGAGTTGGCGTTCTGAAGAGGTATGTGAAGAATCTGAGGCATAAGATACAACTGCATATATATCTGAAACAAGGAAAAGGGAAAAGGGAAAGGGAATTCTCGGTATAAAGACTATTGAGAGGATATAATTTCGACTGGACCAGCTTGCCCTTCCTTGATTTACTGATCACGCTCCAAAACGGTCGACTGCTTACCTGTACATTTCGTAAAGAAACGTTTGGGAACACTCTTCTGAGTGCCAGTAGCCACCACCCCCAATGGTTAAAGAATGGTATTCCGGTGGGACAATTCTTACGAATAAAAAGAAATTGCACTAAGATCAGTGATTACAGATGAGAGTCCTTGGAACTCTATGCGAGGTTTCTCTAACCTCATGTCTCTTCCCCTCCTCCCCTCTTCGGCTTTTATCATTTTGTATTTCATTATATTTCTCTATAATTTATGCACATTATGCAGAATGATTTGCAAAGGACTTCACAAAGTGACGGATCTGGCTGTAAATTTCATGCTTCAGTTCTAACTATATCAGTGTAATGCTGAAAATGAGTGAACCCCATGCCTTACATCGCTCTACAGTCAGAGACACTGTTCTCCGTTAAACCACACCGCCTATTGGATATGCCGATGCCAACACACCATAATATAAAGGTGGGTGCTGGCTTCACCAATCAAACGTCCAGTATGAAGCTACGCTACTAAGCTACAGCGAAACGCGTTGACGTCATCATCGGCGCTGTCACGATCCACTGAGCAGGTCGAGGTAGGGGAGCCGAACAGCTGTGAGGCACTGACCGAGCGTTACAGCACACGCTGACATTGCTTTGAACCGTCCAGGCGATCTGAGACACGTGGGGTGTCTTTATACCAGAGGAGGAACGCTGATCCACCGTGACCGTATTGCCAGCTGCCGGTACCTTGTCGCTCTTTACGTTCCCTGGATCCCGTCATTCCTTCACAGGATCGGATCCCGAACCAGCCTTTCGGAATAGCCACGGGGGGTAATGTATGAGCAACCTTAGCTTGCCTTTATAGACATCTGTATGCTATGATACACCGCTCTACATATTGCCATACATATACCGGACTACCATACACCATACCCCACTGCACTTATTGCATAATACCAGAGGCTGCTATTGAACGCTGGGAACTGTGACTTTTACTACCTTCAGCGAACTTGACTAATTACTGCCATTTGCACCGTATGATCGGACCCAATCAGTGAATGTATTCACAGTCCCATCGCTGCAGACTACTCTGACCCAACTTGTGCCAGCTGCCCACCCCCCATAGCAGGCCTTGTTAGGACATCTCCCCTGGTTACATCCTCACCAGTTTTCCCCCTCCCTCTTGCTCCTACCATCATATGTTCCTCAGCAGCTTATCACATTAAATACATATACTTTATTACCCAATACATGGCTGCAACACCATCGTGTGATTGCCCTGAGTTTATTCCACACATTGATGCTGAGTAACATATTTAGTTTGGACCGTGTCAGTGCTGTTGTGTGTGTGTGTTTTTTGTCTTATCTGTCGTCCCGTTTTTAGCATTACCTTTGATATAGATGTCTTTTGCACTATTCACTTTGCAATTATTCATATACTTGAATGCCTCAATATGCTATGTTGATTTTAACATAATTCAATAAATTGTCAATTTTACTATACTACTTTCTGATCACTAATTGCTGAAGTAACCGCTTTTCCTCTTTATACAGAGAATTCCCTTTCCCTTTTCCCTTGTTTCAGATATATATGCACTGACTCCTTGGTTACAGCAATTACACTACGTGTGTGGTCAGATACTGATCAGTCATTCGACTGATCAATTAATTATTTATACAGAACTTGCTCTGTGTCCTTTTACCTAATCCCCATATTCTTTATAAGATACAACTGAGTGTCTGCAACTGTTGTCTCTTTCGCTTTCACTAGTGGCTTGTTCTAAGACCCTTAACCTTGTCATGGCTGTGGCATGCTCACATTGTTTTTCCAAAACATCGATTTCTGCTTTCTGGCATGCAGCTTCAGCATCATTCTCTGCTTTCTGGCATGCAGCTTCATTCTCTGCTTTCTGGCGTGCAGCCTCTGCTTTCTGATGTGCAGCTTCGGTTTCCATTTCTGCTTTCTTTTGGGCAAAAGCTGTCTAAATTTTAAAACATCAGCGTCTGCACAAGTCTTTATGAGTTGTTGACTGAGTGCAGAAGGTCTTGATTGTAGGGATTTGGAAGATCTTGTGGAGCTTCTAGTAGATGCAGAGCGATAAGATCTGGATTCATGAAGCTGTGTTATTCTCACTTCTGCCTTTTTCTTTATTTGCACCACTAAATTGTCTCTTTCAAGATTGAGCTCCTCAAATCCCTTTAATTCTTCCAATGACCCTTGAGTGTTGTACCGCTTTAAGAGATCAGTATATTTAACACACAGTCTTTGATAACTCTCATAAGTAACATTCAATTGCTTGATAGCGCCCTCTAGTTGTAATGGCTCATGAGATTGTTGGGAGAGAGCAGACATGCATTTAACAGTATTAGACCATAAGTCATTGATATTAAACAGCAGTTCTTCTTTGTCAGCTTTAAGAGTCTCATGCACTTTCCAGGTTGGTTTTGTTAAGCGTTTTTTCCCTTTGGTTTGATTCAGGGTTTAATTCTTCATCTGGAAGGGGTACTAAACTTGGCTGTGCATCCCAGATTACATACTGTCTTGCTGAAACATCTTGTTAACAGGGAGGGGGTTTATAGTAGTTTTCAGCAACAGAGGAATGTATCAATTTAACGTGTCTGAGATCAGGTTTCTTAGGCTGTAGTTTAACCCTTTCATGACTAAGCCTATTTTTGAAATTTGGTGTTTACAAGTTAAAATCCGTATTTTTTGCTAGAAAATTACTTAGAACCCCCAAACATTATATATATTTTTTTAGAAGAGAATCTAGAGAATAAAATGGCGATTGTTGCAATATTATTTATCACACGGTATTTGTGCAGCGGTGTTTTAAACGCACATTTTTGGAAAAGTGACACTTTCATGAATTTTAAAAAATCCAAACAGTAAAGTTACCCCAATTTTTTTGTATAATGTGAAAGATGATGTTACGCCGAGTAAATAGATACCAAACATGTCACCCTTTATAATTGCACGCACTCGTGGAATGGCGACGAACTACGGTACCTATGAATTTCCATAGGCGACGCTTTAAAAAATTTTTACGGTTACCAGGTTTGAGCTACAGAGAAGGTCTAGGGCTAGAATTATTGCTCTCGCTCTGACGATCGCGGCGATACCTCACATGTGTGGTTTGAACACCGTTTACATATGCGGGCGCGACTTCCGTATGCGTTTTCTTTGCTGCGCGAGCTCGCGGGGACAGGGGCACTTTAAAAAAAAATTTTTTATTTTATTTATTTATTTTATTTATTTTTGTACTTTTATAAATTGTGTTTAAAATTTTTTTTATTTTTTTTTACTTTTATTGCTGTCACAAGCAATGTAAACATCCCTTGTGACAGTAATAGGTGGTGACAGGCACTCTTTATGGAGGGATGGGGGGTCTAAAAGACCCCCCATCCCTCCTTTACACTTCAAAGTATTCAGATCGCCGAAAACGTCGATTCTGAATACTGTGTACTTTTTTAAATTCGGCGCCATTGGCAGCCGAGTAAACGGGAAGTGACGTCATGACGTCGCTTCCGCGTTTACAACAAGAAGGCTGGAACGAAGCCGCTCACAGCTTCGTTCCAGCCCGCCCCCAGCCGCCGAAGATTCCCGATTGGACACCGGGCCTCCCGAACGCACGGGAGGCCCGGTAACAGCGGCGGGAGGCGGCGGGGGGGTGTCCCCTCCCGCTCCTCCGGTATAACAGCCGAGCGGCTTTTAGCCGCATCGGTTGTTATACTCGGGTAGCCGATCGCCCGCTGAAAACAACGGTACCGGGATGATGCCTGCAGCTGCGGGCATAGGGTTGCCACCTGTCCGGGATTCACCCGGACAGTACGGGTTTTGAAACATGTGTCCGGGTCTCTGGCCGCCTGAGACCCGGGCACATTATTCAGGCCCGTCTGTGGCTCCCTGTGCAGCGTGCCTTGCGGCCACAGGCGGCTCTCTAATTAACTTCCCCGGCGAATCATAGTAATGGAATGCCAGCAGCTTGTGCGGGGTATCTTTGTTCCCGCACACCGCCCGTGAGCTCCACTTTTTATGACAGCGCAGACCCGACATCTCTCCCCGCTGTCCCCAGCTGCAGGACACAGACACAGTGCAGAGAGAGTGCTGTGGAGTGAACCTGCCCCTCCTCCTCCTGCTGTGTTGTTTTCCTGTGTACACAGAGGAGGAGGAGGGGAGGGGAAAGCTCTCCATGCTGCCGACAACGCTGCTGGACAGAGATCATCTATCAACTAATCCACAGTAAGTCTTCCAGAGGATGGGGGGCATGAACAAGAGGGTGAGGGGGGGAACTAGCCTACAGTTCACTTTGAGTAATTTGGGGGGGGTATCTTCTAGGGGGCACTTTAGTACCTGTGCTACAAGGGGGCTTGGATATGAAATCCAGACCCCTTAGCACATATCCTCTCCCCCCCAATATTAAAGAGATGATGTCTGCCACAGAGGGGGTGGCCCTTGGCACCCCACAAGAGATGTGGAAAATTGCTCCAGGTGCCCATACTAGTGCCCCCCTTCCAAGCGAGTTAGTGGAGCAAAGTGTGGGTTCCAGGTCACAGGACAGGTTCACACTATGAAAACACAGGAACGCGCTGTGCATTCTGTGCGATTCATATGTGACCCGGGTGCAATTTCAGCCCAGTTATGTCTGCATTCTCTGACCATCTCCTGTACCAAGTCTGCACACTCTATGACCATCTCCTGTACTTTGTCTGCAGTCTCTGACCATCTCCTGTATCATGTCTTCAGTCTCTGACCATCTCCTGTATCATGTATGCAGTTTCTTACCATCTCCTGTATCATGTATGCAGTTTCTGACCCTCTCCTGTATCATGTCTTCAGTCTCTGATCATCTCCTGTAGTATGTCTTCAGTCTCTGATCATCTCCTGTAGTATGTCTTCAGTCTCTGACCATCTCCTGTACTATGTCTGCAGTCTCTGGCCATCTTTTGTACGATGTCCGCACACTCTCTGACCATCTCCTGTATCATGTATGCAGTTTCTTACGATCTCCTGTACTTTGTCTGCAGTCTCCGACCATCTCCTGTATCATGTCTTCAGTCTCTGATCATCTCCTGTATCATGTCTGCAGTCTTTGATCATCTCCTGTATCATGTCTGCAGTCTCTGATCATCTCCTGTACTATGTCTGCCGTCTCTGATCATCTCCTGTACTATGTATGCAGTCTCTGATCATCTCCTGTATTATGTCTGCAGTCTCTGATCATCTCCTGTACTATGTCTGCAGTCTCTGACCATCTCCTGTACTATGTCTGCAGTCTCTGACCATCTCCTGTACTATGTCTGCAGTCTCTGACCATCTTTTGTACGATGTCCGCACACTCTTTGACCACCTCCTGTATCATGTCTTCAGTCTCTGATCATCTCCTGTATCATGTCTTCAGTCTCTGACCATCTCCTCTATCATGTATGCAGTTTCTGACCCTCTCCTGTATCATGTCTTCAGTCTCTGATCATCTCCTGTATCATGTCGGCAGTCTCTGATCATCTCCTGTATCATGTCTGCAGTCTCTGATCATCTCCTGTATCATGTCTGCAGTCTCTTATCATCTCCTGTATTATGTCTGCAGTCTCTGACTATCTACTGTACCATGTCCACACACTCTCTGACCATCTCCTGTATCATGTCTTCAGTCTCTGACTATCTACTGTACCATGTCTACAAACTCTCTGACCATCTCCTGTATCATGTCTTCAGTCTCTGACTATCTACTGTACCATGTCTACAAACTCTCTGACCATCTCCTGTATCATGTCTTCAGTCTCTGACTATCTACTGTGCCATGTCCACACACTCTCTGACCATCTCCTGTACTATGTCTGCAGTGTCTGATCATCTCCTGTATTATGTCTGCAGTCTCTGACCATCTCCTGTATTATGTCTGCAGTCTCTGACCATCTCCTGTACTATGTCTGCAGTCTCTGACCATCTCCTGTACTATGTCCGCAGTCTCTGACCTTCTCCTGTATCATGTCTTCAGTCTCTGACTATCTACTGTACCATGTCCACACACTCTCTGACCATCTCCTGTATCATGTCTGCAGTCTCTGGCCATCTTTTGTACGATGTCCGCACACTCTCTGACCATCTCCTGTATCATGTTTGCAGTTTCTTAACATCTCCTGTACTTTGTCTGCAGTCTCTGACCATCTTTTGTATGATGTCTGTAGCCTCTGATCATCTCTTGTATTATGCACAGTCTCGTAGTGTAAAATAGGCTGAAAACGAGAGCCACCAAGCTGGAGCCCAGAGAGGACCATTTGACTGAGCCCTGCACAGTGCACCTGAGTGGTGGTCAGTGACAGCGTAGCAAGGCCAGTCTGAGGGGGGATCACTAATGTAGGGGGCAGTGAATGCAGTAAGGTAAAGGGGCACTGATATAAAGGTTACCCCTTATAGCAGTAACCCCCCCCCCACCTTACCTTATCTATCTATCTTACACACACACACACACACACACCAGGAGACCACCCCCCAATATTACACTGGGAGGCTTCCCACCAAACATTACACACTACATATACACTATATTGTACATAACGCATGCCTGCACTATATGCAATTGTCTACACCCACTGTTCACTGCTGCGCGTGCCGCATTACTACTCCCCTAGGGCACACAGAGGTGTCCCAGGTATTTTACAATCTCATAGTGTATGCTACAAAAAAATGCCAAGCCCCGCTGAAGTGTTCGGGTTTGGCTCGAAGAAAAGGTGGCAACCCTAGTTCCAGGTCACAGGACAGGTTCACACTATGAAAACACAGGAACGCGCTGTGCGTTCTGTGCGATTCATATGTGACCCAGGTGCAATTTCAGCCCAGTTATGTCTGCACTCTCTGACCATCTCCTGTACTTTGTCTGCACACTCTATGACCATCTCCTGTACTTTGTCTGCAGTCTCTGACCAACTCCTGTATCATGTCTTCAGTCTCTGACCATCTCCTGTATCATGTATGCAGTTTCTTACCATCTCCTGTATTATGTATGCAGTTTCTGACCCTCTCCTGTATCATGTCTTCAGTCTCTGATCATCTCCTGTATCATGTCGTCAGTCTCTGACCATCTCCTGTATCATGTATGCAGTTTCTGACCCTCTCCTGTATCATGTCTTCAGTTTCTGATCATCTCCTGTAGTATGTCTTCAGTCTCTGATCATCTCCTGTAGTATGTCTTCAGTCTCTGACCATCTCCTGTACTATGTCTGCAGTCTCTGGCCATCTTTTGTACGATGTCCGCACACTCTCTGACCATCTCCTGTATCATGTATGCAGTTTCTTACCATCTCCTGTACTTTGTCTGCAGTCTCTGACCATCTCCTGTATCATGTCTTCAGTCTCTGATCATCTCCTGTATCATGTCTTCAGTCTCTGACCATCTCCTGTATCATGTATGCAGTTTCTTACCATCTCCTGTACTTTGTCTGCAGTTTCTGACCCTCTCCTGTATCATGTCTTCAGTCTCTGATCATCTCCTGTATCATGTCTGCAGTCTCTGATCATCTCCTGTATCATGTCTGCAGTCTCTGATCATCTCCTGTACTATGTCTGCCGTCTCTGATCATCTCCTGTACTATGTCTGCAGTCTCTGATCATCTCCTGTACTATGTCTGCAGTCTCTGATCATCTCCTGTATTATGTCTGCAGTCTCTGATCATCTCCTGTACTATGTCTGCAGTCTCTGACCATCTCCTGTACTATGTCTGCAGTCTCTGATCATCTCCTGTATTATGTCTGCAGTCTCTGATCATCTCCTGTACTATGTCTGCAGTCTCTGACCATCTCCTGTACTATGTCTGCAGTCTCTGACCATCTTTTGTACGATGTCCGCACACTCTCTGACCATCTCCTGTATCATGTCTTCAGTCTCTGATCATCTCCTGTATCATGTCTTCAGTCTCTGACCATCTCCTGTATCATGTATGCAGTTTCTGACCCTCTCCTGTATCATGTCTTCAGTCTCTGATCATCTCCTGTATCATGTCGGCAGTCTCTGATCATCTCCTGTATCATGTCTGCAGTCTCTGATCATCTCCTGTATCATGTCTGCAGTCTCTGATCATCTCCTGTATTATGTCTGCAGTCTTTGACTATCTACTGTACCATGTCCACACACTCTCTGAACATCTCCTGTATCATGTCTTCAGTCTCTGACTATCTACTGTACCATGTCTACAAACTCTCTGACCATCTCCTGTATCATGTCTTCAGTCTCTGACTATCTACTGTACCATGTCCACACACTCTCTGACCATCTCCTGTACTATGTCCGCAGTCTCTGACCATCTCCTGTATTATGCCTGCAGTCTCTGACCATCTCCTGTATTATGTCTGCAGTCTCTGACCATCTCCTGTACTATGTCTGCAGTCTCTGACCATCTCCTGTACTATGTCTGCAGTCTCTGACCATCTCCTGTATCATGTCTTCAGTCTCTGACTATCTACTGTACCATGTCCACACACTCTCTGACCATCTCCTGTATCATGTCTGCAGTCTCTGGCCATCTTTTGTACGATGTCCGCACACTCTCTGACCATCTCCTGTATCATGTTTGCAGTTTCTTAACATCTCCTGTACTTTGTTTGCAGTCTCTGACCATCTTTTGTATGATGTCTGTAGCCTCTGATCATCTCTTGTATTATGGCCACACAGTCTCGTAGTGTAAAATAGGCTGAAACGAGAGCCACCAAGCTGGAGCCCAGAGAGGACCATTTGACTGAGCCCTGCACAGTGCACCTGAGTGGTGGTCAGTGACAGCGTAGCAAGGCCAGTCTGAGGGGGGATCACTAATGTAGGGGGCAGTGAATGCAGTAAGGTAAAGGGGCACTGATATAAAGGTTACCCCTTATATCAGTAACCCCCCCCCACCTTACCTTAGTGCATTCACTCTGTGGAAGATGCTCTATGGTGACCAGAGTCCCCCCCCCACATTAGAGTTTCATTTTAAATGCAAGTTGGAACTCTGTGGACAATTACATAAACGGGAACTCTGATGTAAAGGTGAATGCAGTGGACTCTGATATAAGGTGATCTTGTCACCAGAGCCCCCCCCCCTTACATCAGAGTTCCCCCATACATACAGTCCTTACCACTCCCCCTCCCCACCATATCTCTATCTATCTATCTATCTATCTATCTATCTATCTATCTATCTATCTATCTATCTATCTATCTATCTATCTATCTATCTTACACAAACACACACACACACACACCAGGAAACCACCCCCCAATATTACACTGGGAGGCTTCCCACCAAACATTATACACTACATATACACTATATTGTACATTACGCACGCCTGCACTATATGCAATTGTCTACACCCACTGTTCACTGCTGCGCGTGCCGCATTACTACTCCCCTAGGGCACACAGAGGTGTCCCAGGTATTTTATAATCTCATAATGTATGCTACAAAAAAAATGCCAAGCCCCGCTGAAGTGTTCAGGTTTGGCTCGAAGAAAAGGTGGCAACCCTATTCGGGCATCATCCCGGTATAACCCCGGAAAGCCGAGTACGCATATGTGCGTACGGTCGGTGGGAAGGGGTTAACAAAGGTTTACTCTGACTTTCTTATAAGATTATACAGACAAAAAGCCATGTGCTGATGCATACAGAGGCAGTGTATAAGGTGTTTGTATGAACATTCACAGCAGTAATATTGTCCTGTGGCTGATGAGTGCTATGCTGAGACTTGCTTGCAGACACACATACAGACTTGTGTATTAATGGCTGCACTGTCTGATAGCTGCTATTTCCAGTGTCCATATAACCTCTCATGCTAGTTCCAGAGCTGGCAAGGATAAGATCTTTTGTTCGATCATTCTAAGGATGTATTGACTGATCTTTCTAACGATCTTTTGACTGTTCTGTCTAACAATATTTTGACTGTTCTGCCTCTCCAATCTAAGCATTGAAAGTGTGATCTCCGTAACTTACAGTTAGTTGTGTTGAGATGTTGATAACCCCATTCTTATTTGGATAAGTTTAATCCATAAACTGTGAGGATCTTACAACAATGAACATTGGATATGTCAAAAGATCATAATGTGATCCAATCCACATGTGTGCAGAAATGCATTACTGGGAGAAGGGTGGGGCTAACTATACAGAATAAGCTGAGATACAGGAAGGGGAGGTACCAGGGACAGAATAATACATATAACATTTAAAGGCATATCATAAGGCATGTGAAACATGACAGTGGCTCAATGATATTGAGGTCAGGAGACTGGGATGGCCACTCCAGAACCTTCACTTTATTCTGCTGTAGCCATTGACAGGTTGACTTGACCTTGTGTTTTGGATCATTGTCATGTTGGAATGTCCAAGTATGTCCCATGCGCAGTTGATTGATAATAAATGGCTTACGACAAACTATGGGTGAAAGAAATTTTGTTGTGTTATCATTCATATTCTCTGAAAAATGGCCAAGAAATCATAAATTTACGAGCACAACTGTATATATATATATATATATATATATATATATATATATATATATATATATACTCTGCATTCAGTGTAGCCTATATCTACAGTGCATTCCATGGTGTACAGTTGCTAATACAGTGCAGGCGGTGTACACGGTATTTAATACAGTGTGTACAGTTTCTACTACACGTCTGGTGGTGTACACAGTATACAATACAGTGCAGCCATTGTACAGTTGCTAATACAGTGCAGGCGGTGTACACGGTATCTAAAACAGTGTAGTGTGGTGTTCCAAAACAAAAAATACATCATGTCTGGAAGGCCACCAAGGCCACCAAGGAGAGGCAGACACTCACAGGCCACTAAAAGAGGGCAAGCAACCTCTGTGTCTACAGTCAACACTGGTGGTTGTGGACATGGTGCATCCTCTGCAGCTGGCCGTGGGACAGGCTTGTTCTTTTTTGTTGCTGATGGCCGTGTTATTGAGCCACAACATGCAGAAGAGTTGGTGGAGTGGATAATGAAGCCATCCTCATCCTCCTCATCCTCTGTCACCCAGGCCTAGACTAGTTTGCCTTCCAACGCAGCTGCCAAAGCAGCCTATTCCACATGCTCCTTGTCCACAGTCACTCCTTCCGTAGCCCCACCATTATGCACGGAGGAGTACCCCAAATTTTTCGACCACAGTGTCAGTTATATGCTGCTGGAGGATGCGCAGAGATTTGAAGGCTCTGATGTTGGTTCCCAGGTTGAGGAAGAGAGTAACGTTAACTTGAGAGAGGAGGCACCACAGAAGGACAAGAAACTAGCAGTCATGTTTCACACCAGGGCCCATTCCTAAGCCCAACAAGAGTATCTGTAAGTGGTTACAGTGTTGTGGCACCACCACCACCAGCACCCAAGGTCCAATTTTTCTGCCCCTGTTTAACAGGGCCATGTAATTACAATTCTTGATATAATATTTCACAGCAGGGCATGTTCCCGCGTCCAACAAGAGTAACTATAAGGGCTTACAGTGTTATGGTACCACCTAAGGCCAAATTTTCTGCAGAGTATATAGGGCAGGCTGTATAGTATATATACTGCCTTTCAGAGTATATAGTGCCTGGGGGACCCCCAAGCCATTTTTACAAAAATTTGGGTGTGGGGTTTCCCTTAATATCCATACCAGACCTGAAGGGCCTGGTATGGATTTTGGGGGGGACATCCACGCCATTTTTTTTGGTATTTTTATCTATATTGCCGGGATCCGACAATACATTACAGCTGCAAGCAGTTTTGAATGAAAATTTTTCCTTTAGTTATGTCATTTTGCTGTGGCACTGTTATAAACATGGGAAAAATGCGCTAATTTACAGGCATACTAGGAACACCCCCAGGCACGATGTTTAAAGGAATATTTAATTTTTATTGTTTAACTTTAAGTATTATTAAAATCACTCCAAAAACTTGTGGCAAAAAAGTCTTCAAAAGGATTTCCAAAATGTGGTAATTTTATGGATGTTTCCACTGTTTCCACTGTCCGTGTGCTCCAGGGCCTCCAAAAATGTGATAGGTAGTCAGCACACCAGGACTGATCAATTTTCAAATATACAGTGGGGAAAATAATTATTTGGTCCTCTGAAGATTTTGTAAGTTTGCCCACTAACAAAAAAAATGAAGGGTCTATAATTTTTATCATAGGTGTATTTTAAATTTTAGAGACAGAAAATATCAACCAAAAATCCAGAAAAAAAAACATGATACAAATGTTAAAAAACTGAGTTGCAATTCAGTGAGTAATAGGTATTTGATCTCCTACCAAACAACAATAATTCTGGCTCCCACAGACTGGCTACAGTATGTGCACAGATTAGTCCTGTCAATTTAAGAAGGTGCTCGTAACGACAACTTGTTAAATGTATAAAAGACACCAGCCTACAGAATCTCTTTCTTCTATTCAAACCCACCATCATGGGCAAGATCAAAGAGCTGTCAAAGGACGTCACGGGGCAAGATTGTAGACCTGCACAAGGCTGACATGGGCTACAAGACCATCAGAAAGAAGCTTGGTGAGAAGAAAACAACTGTTGGAGCGATAATTTGCAAATGGAAGAAATACAAAATAACCATCAATCGCCCTCGGTCTGAAACTCCATGCATGGTTTCGCCTCATGGGGTAAGGATGATCATGAGAAAGAGAGGGATCAGCCGAGAACTACACAGGAGGAGCTTGTGAATGATCTCAAGGCAGTTGGGACCACAGTCACCACACAAACCATTGGTAACACAATATGCCGCAATAGAATGAAATCCTGCAACACCCGCAAGGTCCCCCTCCTCAAGAAGGCACAGGTATAGGTCCATCTGAAGTTTGCCAATGAACATATAAATGTTTCAGAGAAGAATTGAAAGTGCTGTGGTCAGATGAGACCAAAATGGAGCTCTTTTCGCATTATCTTGACTCGCTATGTTTGGAGAACACCATCCCCTAAACACAGGAGGAGAAAACATTACACTTTGGGGCTGTTTCTCTGCTAAAGGTACAGGCCGACTTTGCCGCATTGGGGGGCCAATGTAAAATGTTATATGAGAACTTTCTTTCCACAGCCATAGTATGTACCATAGTTTGTAGACTTTTACACAGTCTAAATATTATACACTGATTTAGGTTTTTTTTTTTTTTACCAAAGAAATGTAACAAAATACATTTTGGTCTAATGTATGAAGTAAGATTATTTATTTGCAAAATTTTATAACAGAAAGGAAGAAAAACAAATTCAAAATGTGACAGCGCTAAAAACTTAAAAATGGTCTGGGCAGGAACGGGTGAAAATGTCCGGTATGGAGGTGGTTAATTACACTTTGTGCTGGCCTACCTGGCCAGCCTGCACTGAAAAATCACCATTTTAGGTTTAATGGGAAGGCATAGGGCTATATTTACAAAACTGTGGACAAAACTGTGGACTTGACATTTAGAATTATTTTAGATATATGTGTAAAAGATCAGTTTTATACAAATGGCAATATTGAGGTATGTCAATGTTTAAAATATATGTAAACCCTCACCTTGTAAAACAAGCTTAATTTAAACTAGAAATAAACGGTAAAACATTTGTGTATGTATGTGTATATATATATATATATATATATATATATATACCATACACACACATGCGCGTGCACGCACGCACACACACACGCATCTCAGAAAATTAGAATATAATCAAAAAGTTCATTTATTTCAGTAATTCAAAAAGTGTAACGCATATATTTCAAGCATTTTTTTCTTTTAATTTTGATGATTATGGTTTACAGCTAGTGAAAACCCAAAATTCAGTATCTCAGAAAATTAGAATATAATAATAAGACCAATACAGACATGTTGGCTTACTGAAAAGTATGTCCATGTACAGTTACGTATGCACTCAATACTTGGTCGGGGCTCCTTTTTCAGGAATTACTGCATTAATGAATGCATGGCATGGAGGTGACCAGCCTGTGGCACTGCTGAGGTGTTATGGAAGCTCAGCTCGTCTGCATTGTTGGGTCTGGTGTCTTTCATTTTCCTCTTCACAATACCCCACAGATTCTCTATGGGGTTTAGGTCAGGCAAGTTTGCTGGCCAATCAAGCACAGTGATACCATGATCATTAAACCAGGTATTGGTACTTTTGGCAGTGTGGGCAGGTGCCAAGTCCTGCTGGAAAATGAAATCAGCATTTCCATAAAGCTGGTCAGCAGAGGGAAGCATGAAATCCTGTAGAATTTCCTGGTAGGGGACTACGCTGACTTTGAACTCGATAAAACACAGTGGACTAACACCAGCAGATGACATGGCTTCCCAAATCATTACGGACTCTGGAAAATGTTGCATTTCATTTTGAAATCAAGGTCCCAGAGTCTGGAGGAAGAGTGGAGAGGCATAGAATCCAAGGTGCATGAGGTCCAATGTGAAGTTTCCACAGTCGGTGATGATTGGGGGAGCCATGTCATCTGAGGGTGCTGATCCACTGTGTTTTATCAAGTCCAAAGTCAGCGCATCCCTCTTTCATATGTGTACATGGTACAATAGGGTAGAAATATTAAAATGCTGGGTTTACATATTTTGGAAACAAGCCTTGCTTCTATGTATAGTTTGCAAATATGTACATTTGCACATATGTATGTGCATGGAGGCAGCCAAATTTGCTCATTACATATTCAGGCAAAGTGCAGCACAGTAGTTCAGCCGACTCATTGAAAACCAAGCACTTCCTGTGAGGCTGATATCTTAACAGTTGGAATAAAATTAAGTTTATATGATTGCGTGTTTTCTCATTCTAGTTGCTCATTTATAAATGGTCAAGTTTATAATATTAACACAAATATCAACGTTTAAATCTGGTTGTAATGGGGCAATACAAACAGTCATTATATAACATGTGCATACAGTATGTAGTTAGTAACTAAACATGTTTTATGTTAAATTGACACGTTACAAGAGCATTGACATTGTATTGTGTTTGATATTGTAATAAGTAGGAAATAGTACAAATTTAGCTTTGACCCGATCTGCTTATGAACATGCTTCAGTAATTTGAAATACTTTATCAGGTTTATCTTTGACGTTTAAATCACATTGTATTCCACAATAAACTGCATAACAATTATAAAATAATTTCTGCAGTTTATGACTTTCATTATGTAAGGTCAGTAGCTTTTTTGTACAGCTGGATACATTCTAATGTTTTATTGCTTGAATATTTAGAAGTGAAATAAACTGCTAATCAGCAAGGTAATAGAATAATGGATTGTATTCGCTGACCAGAAAAGAGAATCTTTTCACAGTTGAGACTTCTACTGTTAAAGGATAGCTGTTTTTTCAGATATTCGATGTGTGCTCCTCTGGCTATCACACAACTTCTTTAACAGAGGTCCACCAGCTGGGTTTTGCTGCCTTCATCCTTGCATGCCTGGAGACTTTGCCTTTATTCCTCATTCCTTCCAATGGACAGTCATTCTTTAGGAATGAGGAGAGATTCTTCAGGGCATGTGGCAAAAAAGTAGAGCTTGGGCAGGAGATTTTCAGTGAAGAGGCTTTATGGGACTCAGTGAGCCACAGTAGGTCAGGTAAGTTTTCAAGGGCATGTAAGTATAAAACTTAAAGAGAGAGGGCATTTAAAAGAAAACTATACTAAAAGTATAGCTATATTTTAAGCTAATCATTCCTGTCTGCTTGCCTACAGCCCACAAGTACCAAAGTCTAGTCCTGGTGGCAGAACAGATGGTAGAAATTACCTTTTAGATTTAGGAAGCCATTGCCAAGCCTAATTTCTCTGTGCATAGACCCTGCAAATACTTACAGACACTTATTTAACCACCAAGAACAGCCACTCAATGCTTGGGGCTGCCATCCTCAGTGAAATGCTAGTTTCTGAGGACACACTTTTGTGACTTGCAGAGGTGCCTTTCCGAGCTGGGCTAGGTCAGCAATGAATGGGAGCCTTGTGTGTAACAGATAATTGCTATCTTAACCACTTCCTATTGCTACCTTAACCTAGACATTGAATGGCTACTTTAGATTATTGGAGAACTGTTGTCTGCCAAAGCTCTTCTTTTGGGTGACAGATTGTTCAAAGACCATTTGTGTAATAAGATTAAATAAATGATCATTTTTTTTGTTACAGTAAAAAATTGCCATAGTTTAGGATACGATATACCTATAAAGTATTTCTATTCAGCCAGATTCACCTGCATCCTATGTATACCGTATATATACACCGATCATCCATAACTGTATGACCACCCACCTAATATTGAGTAGCATCATCAGAAGCGGATCCTTTAAGTCCTGTACGTTGTTAGGAGGGGCCTCCATGGATCAGATTTGATTTTAATATTATTAATATACAGGATTTATCTAGTGGCAACATTTTGTGCAGCACTTTACAACACGAGGCTAGACAGTACAGTTACAATATAATTCAATACAGGAGGAATCAGAGGACCCTGCTCATTAGAGCTTACAATCTAGGGGCAGGTGATACAAAAGATAATAACCGTGGGGGATGAGCTGATGGAGAAAATAAAAGTACAGTTGTTGGAGGCAGAATAGGCTTCTCTGAAGAGAAGGGTTTTTAGAGATTGCTTAACCACTTCAGCCCCGGAAGGATTTACCCCCTTCCTGACCAGAGCACTTTTTACAATTTGGCACTGCATCGCTTTAATTGCTAATTGCGCGGTCATGCAATGCTGTACCCAAACGAAAGTTGCGTCCTTTTCTTCCCACAAATAGAGCTTTCTTTTGATGGTATTTGATCACCTCTGCCGTTTTTATTTTTTGCGCTATAAATGGAAAAATACCGAAAATTTTGGAAAAAAAATGATATTTTCTACTTTTTGTTATAAAAAAAATCCAATAAACTCAATTTTAGTCATACATTTAGGCCAAAATGTATTTGGCCACATGTCTTTGGTAAAAAAAATGTCAATAAGTGTATATTTATTGGTTTGCGCAAAAGTTATAGCGTCTACAAGCTAGGGTACATTTTCTGGAATTTACACAGCTTTTAGTTTATGACTGCCTATGTCATTTCTTGAGGTACTAAAATGGCAGGGCAGTACAACCCCCCCCAAATGACCCCATTTTGGAAAGTAGACACCCCAAGGAAATTGCTCAGAGGCATGTTGAGCTCATTGAATATTATTTTTTTTTGTCCGAAGTGATTGAATAATGACAAAAAAAAAAATACAAAAAGTTGTCACTAAATGATATATTGATCACACAGGCCATGGGCATATGTGGAATTGCACCCCAAAATACATTTAGCTGCTTCTCCTGAGTACGGGGATACCACATGTGTGGGACTTTTTGGGAGCCTAGCCGCGTACGGGGCCCCGAAAACCAATCACTGCCTTCAGGATTTCTAAGGGTGTAAATTTTTGATTTCACTCCTCACTACCTATCACAGTTTCGGAGGCCATGGAATGCCCAGATGGCACAACCCCCCCCCCAAATGACCCCATTTTGGAAAGTAGACACCCCAAGCTATTTGCTGAGAGGCATGGTGAGTATTTTTCAGCTCTCATTTGTTTTTGAAAATGAAGAAAGACAAGAAAAAACTTTTCAATTTTCAAAACTTTGTGACAAAAAGTGAGGTTTGCAAAATACTCACTATACCTCTCAGCAAATAGCTTGGGGTGTCTACTTTCCAAAATAGGGTCATTTGGGGGGGGGGGGTTTTGTGCCACCTGGGCATTCCATTGCCTCCGAAACTGTGATAGGCAGTGAAGAGTGAAATAAAAAATTTACGCCCTTAGAAAGCCTGAAGGCGGTGCTTGGTTTTCGGGGTCCCGTACGCGGCTAGACTCCCAAAAAGTCTCACACATGTGGTAACCCCGTACTCAGGAGAAGCATCAGAATGTATTTTGGGGTGTAATTTCACATATTCCCATGGCATGTTTGAGCAATATATCATTTAGTGACAACTTTGTGCAAAAAAAAAAAAAAAAATTGTCTCTTTCCCGCAACTTGTGTCACAATATAAAATATTCCATGGACTCGACATGCCTCTCAGCAAATAGCTTGGGGTGTCTACTTTCCAAAATGGGGTCATTTGGGGGGGTTTTGAACTGTCCTGGCATTTTATGCACAACATTTAGAAGCTTATGTCACACATCACCCACTCTTCTAAGAACTTGAAGACAAAACCCTTTCTGACACTTTTTGTTTACATGAAAAAATTTATTTTTTTTGCAAGAAAATTACTTTGAACCCCCAAACATTATATATTTTTTTAAAGCAAGCGCCCTACAGATTAAAATGGTGGGTGTTTCATTTTTTTTTTCACACAGTATTTGCGCAGCGAATTTTCAAACGCATTTTTTTGGGGAAAAAACACACTTTTTTAAATTTTAATGCACTAAAACACACTATATTGCCCAAATGTTTGATGAAATAAAAAAGATGATCTTAGGCCGAGTACATGGATACCAAACATGACATGCTTTAAAATTGCGCACAAACATGCAGTGGCAACAAATGAAATACATTTTTAAAAGCCTTTACAGGTTACCACTTTAGATTTACAGAGGAGATCTACTGCTAAAATTACTGCCCTCGATCTGACCTTTGTGTGGTGATACCTCACATGCATGGTGCAATTGCTGTTTACATTTGACACCAAACCAACGCTTGCGTTCGCCTTAGCGCGAGAGCAGGGGGGGACAGGGGTGCTTTTTTTTTTTTTTTTCTTTATTATTTTTTTGCTTTTTTGTCTTATTTTTAAACTGTTCCTTTCATTTTTTTTTAATCATTTTTATTGTTATCTCAGGGAATGTAAATAGCCCCTATGATAGCAATAGGTAGTGACAGGTACTCTTTTTTGAAAACATTGGGGTCTATTAGACCTTAGATCTCTCCTCTCCCCTCAGCATCTGACCACACCAAGATCGGTGTGATAAAATGCTTTCCCAATTTCCCAATGGTGCTGTTTACATCCGGCAAAATCTAAGTCATGAAATGCTCGTAGCTTCCGGTTTCTTAGGCCATAGAGATGTTTGGAGCCACTCTGGTCTCTGATCAGCTCTATGGTCAGCTGGCTAAATCACCGGCTGTATTCTCAGCCGTGTTGAGACAGGAGAGCCAGAGAAAAACACGGAAGATGGTGGGGGGGGGGGGCATTCCCTCCCACTGCTTGTAAAAGCAGTCTAGAGGCCACTAGGATTGCTTTTACATGAAAGCCGACCACTGGCTGAAAAGAATGATACCAAGATGATACCTAAACCTGCAGGCATCATTCTGGTATAACCACTCGTGAATGGCGTACCTGAAGACAAAAAAATGGTTAACAATAAAGCACAGTAAACAGTAAAGTATAAAAAATTGCATACCTGAAAAGCAAACATAACAAAACATAATAACAATAAAACTTTGCAGAATAGAATACAGTAAAAAAGAGCAGAACAATAGAGAGAGAATAGAGAGAGAGTGAACAATAAAACAACAACTATTTTTTTTTATTTTATATTTTTTTTTGTGTTTTTTTTTTACACTTTTTTTTGTAACTGTAACTTTTATAACTGTAACCGGTTCCAGGTTCGGGTCTCTCAAAATGCATCTTGGGAGACCCTGTGAAAGTGTGCCTAGTTTGTGCAATGCTGTACCCTACGCTAATACTCAACTAGTGCATGGTAGCGTTCAAAACATTCACCAATGCAAAAACCAGGATTGTCAGGACAGGAGGGAAAATAATAGCAGGTGTCGCGCCTATATCCGCGCTTGCTGCAGACACAACATCTTTTTTGGGGGGGTTAGTTGGGTAGGGGTACTCGGGAGGACATAAAGGAAATGCCTTTCATGCAGCCGACTGCATTTGGTTGGGGATGTGAATGGGGGAAGTACGGGCGCTGCAGAAGCGGTGGGTTCCCAATTAGGATTGGCGAATGCAGCAGGAAGGGCATTATGGGCACGACGGGCCTGTGTTTGTCTTCTTCTTGGTGGCAGCGGGACACTACTTGTGCTTGCCACCTCACCAGCTTGAACTGCACTTATGGGACTTGCCACGTCACCAAGTGTTACTGCAGTGCTGGTTGCAGACCGGGGTGTACTAGGCCGCTGGTGCTTGCCAGTTCACCAAAAGGCTACCAAAAAAACTGTTAGCGATCGCAGGGATCAGGCCTGACTCTGCGAATGCTGCAGTTATGCATTTAGCGTTTTGTAAGTGAGAGTGATCGATCGATACTGCACTTGGGTGGGCTGGGCTGGGCCGGGCGGAGGGGCAAAACGCAGGTGCTAGCAGGTATCTGGGCTGATCCCGGTAACACTGAGTTTTTGGGAACCCTAAAGTGCTGGGGATGCTAGTATAGATCTGATCGGATCAGATGTTGATCCGTTCAGATACTACACCACTAAGGGAGGTGTACGGTGCGTGCGTGGGTGTTAGCGGTACTGGCACTAACCTGACGCTGCCTGAGGCTGGTGCTTGCCAGTTCACCAAAACGCTACCAAAAAAACTGTTAGCGATCGCAGAGATCAGGCCTGACTCTGCAAATGCTGCAGTTATGCGTTTAGTGTTTTGTAAGTGACAGTGATCGATCTATACTGCACTTGGGTGGGCTGGGCTGGGCGGAGGGGCAAAACGCAGGTGCTAGCAGGTATCTGGGCTGATCCGGCTAACACTGCGTTTTTGGGAACCCTAAACTGCTGGGGACGCTAATATAGATCTGATCGGATCAGATATTGATCCGTTCAGATACTATACCACTAAGGGAGGCGTATGCTGCGTGCATGGGTGTTAGCGGTACTGGCGCTAATCTGACGCTGCCTGGGGCGACGCATATCACCGCCAGGCGATCAGGGGACTAAACCTTTATTCAGTGATAAACGGCGGGTGCCCTGACACTATTAAAAATAAAGGAACTAACCAGCGTCACCCGTAACGGTTATACGGTGATCAGTGGTGAAAGGGTTAACTAGGGGGCAATCAAGGGGTTAAAACATTTATTAGGTAGTATATGGGGGTCCCTGTCGCTATAAAATGCTGACGGCGAACCTAAATATTTACCTCCCCACCAGTGACACTAATACAGCGATCAGAAAAATTATCGCTTAGCGACACTGGCGACGGGGGGGGTGATCAAGGGGTTAAAATTTTATTGGGGGGGTTAGGGGGGTACCCTAGACCTAAAGGGGGCTAACACTAACTGCCCTACCACACTAACTGTCACAAACTGACACCATGCAGTAATCAGAAAAAAAAAAAACTGCTTGGTGTCAGTGTGACAGGGCGGGGGGGGAGGGGTGATCGGGGGGGATCGGGGGTGTAATGTGTGCCTGGCATGTTCTACTGTTTGTGTGTGTGTGTGTTGGTGCACTCACATTCCAGTCTTCTCTCCTCGGCGCCGGAACGGAAAATGCCGAGCCGAGGAGAGATGACATCATTTCCTCTGCCTCTGTGTACACTACAGAGGCAGGGAAATGATCCCATTGGCTGGGAGCGATCGCGAGGGGAGGGCCACGAATGGATGGCCTCCCCCTCACCTCCGATCGCCAGGGAAGATTTGCCGACCGCCGCAGACACCGGGGGGGGGATCCCCACCCACGGCCAGGCAAGGACGTACCTGTTAGTCCTTTTGCCTACCCGTGCCATTCTGCCGACGTACATCGTCGCGCGGCGGTCAGCAACTGGTTAAAAGTGGACAGAGTAGGAGATATTCAGACAGATTCAGGAGGGAGTTCCAGAAGATGGAAGAAGTCCTAGAGGTGAGCATGGAAGGAAGTGAGAGCAGGAGGTCAATGGAGGAACTACATTTTTTGGTTGGTATTTTGAGACTAAGAAAGTTATGTAGCTGGGGTCAAAGTTGTGGATGGCTTTGTAAGCTGTTGTTGGTATTTTGAATTTTATTTGTTAGGTGAGTGGAAGCCAATGGAGGCATTCACAAAGAGGGATGAAGGACACTGGGCGGTTGGTAAGGTGGATGATTCCGGCAGCAGCAATTTATGATGGACTGAAGGGGGGATAGCCTATGTAAAGCTAATCCAACAAGTAGGGAGTTGCAGTAGCCGAGGTGAGAAATAAACAGGGAGTGAATTAAAAGCTTTGTGGTATCATTGGTTATGAAGAGGCGTATTTTGGAGATGCAGAGGTTACATAGTTACATAGTAGGTAAGGTTGAATAAAGACAACAGTCCATCCAGTTCAACCTGTGTAGGTGTATGTGTGTCAGTGTCGGTAATCATTTTGAGTCTGCAAGGTTTGGACAGTGATTGGATGTGGGGTCGAAAAGAGAGTTCATAGTCCAGGATTACACCTAGCACCCTGGCACCCTGGCATGCGGGGACAGGTTGATAGTTGTCTTTCAAACATCCTTTGAAAAAGTCCATTGGATGAAATGCATCAGTGGGTAACGTCAATTGGACTGCCAGAAACTGGAAGTACCCTGTCAGCTGTTTCGTTGGTGATCTTTGTAACGTTCTTCTATTGTCATTGATAAATGTAAGCATTTTAGGGTGTAATACATTTAATTTCATTACAATACTACACTATGGGCCTACTTTAATACTTTTTACATGCTATTTCGGGATTTTTGTGAAGCTAAAATGGAGGATTGGATTGGATTGGATTGTATCCAGTGGGCAGAGGGCCTGGTAAGGTATATTATGCTTTGGGGAGTAGATGCATGAACTCACAGCAAGTATGGTTGGTTTGGCACTTTTTTTGCACCTTACAATGTAAGCACATTAGATTGAGTTTTATATTTATATGATTTAGATAAAAACGGTATCACACTATCATTATTTATTTTCAATTTTGGCATCATATTACTGTGGAGCTGGAATAATTTGGATGCTTGAAAGGAGGAAAGCCTTAGGAGAGATATGATATATGCAGTATATGAGTGGAATTTGGTAAGGTAGTTTGTACATGGGGAAGGTCATTGCACGAATGAACACACTTGGTCACTGGAGGCACATTACGCTATTAAAATGTGAGTGCTATAACTGCTTCTGATTTAAGATTTTTTTTTGGACATACCACACTACATGAGTGATTTTCTTTTAGTTTATTTGATCTTTTGGGTACAACACATGTTCTGTGTAAAGTGTGGATCTGATGAAATAAATACACTACACACGTGGTGTGTTCGCAATAAACTTTCTGGTGAGAGCATATAGCATCTTTGTGGACTTTATTGGATATTGGGACTGATAAAGCACAGCGCTGGGTCGAGATTGGGCTCAGATAAGTGTAAGGTGGGGGGGGGGGGCTGCACACAGAAGGTTTTTTTATCTTAATGCAGAGAATGCATTAAGGTGAAATAATGTCTACCTTTACAACCACTTTAACTAGAGAATGTTTTTAAGCTAAAAAATATTAAGGGTTTAATGTCATTTTAAAGTGATATTGAAGGCAGATTTTTTTTGTTTAAAAATAACAAACATGTCATACTTACCTGCTCTGTGCAATGGTTTTACAAAGAGCAACCCAGATCCTCCTCTTCTTGGGTCCCTTGCTGGCGCTCCTGGTCCCTCCCTCCTGCCTAGAGACCCACTGCTCTGTGTGTCAATTTACACACAGAGCATGACTCAGCCCCGTCCCCAATCTCTCCTCATTGACTCACTAGCTGTAATTGACAATAGCAGGAGCCAATGGCTCCTGCTGCTGTCTCAGCCAATGAGGAGGGAGAGACCCAGGAGGGCCGAGGATCCAGATGGGGCTCAGGTAAATTTTAGGGGGGCTGGGGAGGGTTGTTGCACACAGAAGATTTTTTACCTTCATGCATAGAATACAAGAAGGTAAGAATCCTTCAGCCTTTACAACCACTTTAATCTCTGCCTTTTATTTTATCTTGTTTGATTTTATTGGCTTCGGAATTGTACTTTTAAATCAGAGCCCCCCTCATTCCCAGCCCAAACCTGGTAAACATAGTGTGTGTTCTCTTTCTGCTTGTTTTAAAATACAAAATCTTGAACATTTTTTTTCTGTCCATTTTGTCCCATCTCCCCTGGATGCTGCACTGATACATGCCCATTCCTCATCATAATAGAACATTTGGGAAGAGAATAAGGTTACTCTAGTCATTCAATTTCATTCCTCTCAATGCTTCATTGGCTGCTGCTTAAGATGTCTTTTCATATATTCGGTACAAAAAAAAAGTCAGTTTGTCGTTGCCTAGCTGTGCCTTAAAGATCAGTGAACACATACTGTTCTGCTTATAAGCTTTTGATGACCCTTATTTTTTTTTCTATAGATACATTTATATAGTTACAGTTCTGTCGTTACAGTGCCTTGAAAAATTATTCATACCCTTTGAAATTTTCCACATTTTGTCATGTTACAACCAATGTATTTTATTGGGATTTTATGTGATAGACCAACACAAAGTGACACATAATTGTCAAGTGGAAGGAAAATGATAAATGGTTTCAACATTTTTTTACAAATAAATAAATAAACTGAAAAGTGTGGCGTGCATTTGTATTCAGCCTCCTGAGTCAATACTTTGTACAACCACCTTTCACTGCAATTACAGTTGCAAGTCTCTTTGGGTATGTCTCTACCAGCTTTACACATCTAGAGAGTGAAATGTTTGCCCATTCTTCTTTGCAAAATAGCTCAAGCTGTGTCAGATTGGATGGACAGCATCTGTGAACAGCAATTTTCAAGTCTTGCCACAAATTCTCAATTGGATTTAGGTGTGGACTTTGACTGAGCCATTCTAACACATGAATATGCTTTGATCTAAACCATTCCATTGTAGCTCTGGCTGTATGTTTAGGGCCATTGTCCTGCTGGAAGATGAACCTCCATCCTAATCTCAAGTCTTTTGCAGACTCTAACAGGTTTTCTTCCAAGATTGACCTGTTTTTTACTCCATTCATCTTCCCATCAACTCTGAGCAACTTCCTGTCCCTGCTGAAGAAAAGCATCCCCACAACATGATGCTGCCACCACCATGTTTCACAGTGGGGATGGTGTGTTCAGGGTGATGTGCAGTGTTAGTTTTCTGCCACACATAGTGTTTTGCTTTTAGGCCAAAAAGTTCTGACCAGATCACCTTCTTCCACATGTTTGCTTTGTCCCCCACATGGCTTTTTGCAAACGGCAAACTGGATTTCTTATGGCTTTCTTTAAACAATGGCTTTCTTCTTGACACTCTTCCATAAAGGCCAGATTTGTGGAGTGCATGACTAATAGTTGTCCTGTGGACAGATTCTCCCACCTGAGCTGTGGATCTCTGCAGCTCCTCCAGAGTTACCATGGGCCTCTTGGCTGCTTCTCTGATTAATGCTCTCCTTGCCCGGCCTGTCAGGTTAGGTGGATGGCCATGTCTTGGTAGGTTTGCAGTTGTGCCATACTCTTTCCATTTTCAGATGATGGATGGAGTAGTGCTCCAAGAGATGTTCAAAGCTTGGGATATTTTTTTTATAACCTATCCCTGCTTTAAACTTCTCTACAACTTTATCCCTGACCTGTCTGGTGTGTTCCTTGGCCTTCATGATTCTGTTTGTTCAATAAGGTTCTCTAACAAACCTCTGAGGGCTTCACAGAACATCTGTATTTATACTGAGATTAAATTACACACAGGTGGACTCTATTTACTAATTAGATGACTTACGAAGGCATTTGGTTCCACTACAAATGCACGTGTAAGGTAAATCGGATATGCACCACTAAAATGCCAGTGCGGATACATGCTCATGCTTGTGCACATTGCACACGTGCTAATATTTATAAGCGAAAGACCAATTTAATTTCTGCAGTGCCAGTTCATCGCGCACAGATTACCACAGATACCAATTAGCACTTGGCACCCCGTGGCATATTTAAACTGCTCTATCACTGTGAACAGTCGCTGGATGATCTTCAGCTTGTTCCTGACTTCCCAAGACCTGATCTGCTGTTCCTGTTTGCTTGTGTATGACCCGGCTTGCCTTTGGATTTTGCCTCTGCTTGTGCTCTATCTCTGTTACCCAGTATCACGACTTTGGCTCGTTTACTGGATCTGATCTGCCTGCTGACTTGGTACCGCATTGTCCGGCTGTTACCGACCCTGGCCTATCTTCTGGACTTGCTTTGCCTGCTGATTCGGTACCTTACTGCCTGGTTGCCACTGACTGCTGCTCCACTCCTGGTTCTGCTTCCATCCCACTCTCTGGTGCCAAGCTGATCTTGCATCCTGTTCTGAGGACTGTGACTACCAGCTCTACCCCCTACAGAGTGGACATCACCAGCCAGCTGCTATGGCACTTGTACCACTCCTTGCCTTTACACTCTCTGTCCCCACCTTCAGGAGTGTTAGGCGGGAGGTGCAAGAGAGGCCTCCACCACATTCCAGTCTTCACCAGGTACGTGATAGCATGCCGCACTTTTCACATATTTATTTGTAAAATATTTTGAAAATCATTTATCATTTTCCTTCCCCTTCACAATTATGAGCCACTTTGTGTCGGTCTATCACATAAAATCCCAATAAAATACATTTACATTTTTGGTTGTAACATGACAAAATGTGGAAAATTTCAAGGGGTATAAATACTTTTCCAAGGCACTGTACATTACATTTAACCAATGTCTGTTGTGTCTTCTCATAAGATTTCCTCTGATCTTCATTCCCCTGAATAAGCTTAGTGACAAGCATTTAACTATTAGATTGACCACCAGGGCTATACTCACCTCAAGACATGTGTGGGCCTGTTTCTGAGGAAGCAGGATTACAGAAGGCAGCACAAAGCCACAAAAAGTATGAATTATAATGACTTTCTTTTTTTTTACCTTAGTCTAATCTCCTTTGGACCATTGCAGAGACATTTAGCAATTGGCAGATTACCTGTCCAGGCCTGCTTTAACTTAAATTTCAATTTAAATTGCATTTATACTCTAAAAATTCAAAACCCATTTATAAAATAACGTTCCATTGTTATCTGCTCTTTAATTGCTAAAAGCATGATTACATACATTAAGTACCGGTACACTATTTTTGTGGAAATGTCCATTTAGGTTTTTTCTTTTATTAGATGGACAATGAATAATTTGAATTTGTAATTTATTATTCCTTGTATTACCATTTCAAATAGAGAAACACCTAAATATGCATTCTAGCCTTAACAAAGGCCTGAAGTTAGATGTTTAATTAATATTAATGATAGGTCATTAGTCTAGGCCCTTTGCAGAAATGGGAAAATTAATATAAATATAGCAGAAAAGTTCAAAAAAGAAAAAGTCTTGATTGATTAGGATATTCTTAAATACAGAAAATTACTCCCTTAGTGATTGTAAAGGCTTGTTTTTTTATTTTATTTAAAATAACAAACATGTCATACTTACCTCCACTGTGCAGCTCGTTTTGCACAGAGTGGCCCGATCATCCTCTTCTGGGGTCCCCCGGCAGCGCTGGTAGCTCCTCCCTGCATCAGATAACCCCCTAGGAGAAGTGCTCGCCCGGGGGGTTACCTTGCGGGTGCGTTCCCTAGTCCAGCATTCAGCGTTCATAGGCATGAATGCCAGACTCGGCCCCACCCACCGGTGCCCGCGTCATCGGATTTGATTGACAGCAGCAGGAACCAATGGCTGTGCTGCTACCAATCTATCCAATCAAGAGCCGGGACCCCATGCAGAGGGGAAGAGCACGTCTCCGCTGAGGGAAATACGGGGCTCAGGTAAGTAAAACGGGGGGGGGGGCTGGGGTGCCAGTCACTGCCAGGTGTTTTTTCACCTTAATGGATAGGATCCATTAAATCATGTAATCAGGCAGGGATTCAGCAGGGATTGGGGGAATCTGGATCAGTGTGTAGCCATGTCGAAGGGACATGCTGCAGCTGCTGATCATTGTATTCTGGCAGTGGCAGGTGCCGGTGTCAGAATACAAGGTCTCTGCAGGGGGGAATCCTCCATCCACCTTGTTTACATGGATGGTGGAATCTATACATTTTTTTTGTTCAGCCTACCGGTTAAACAAAAAAAAAAAAAATACTCGTCTGTTAAGCCAGTTTAACAGAACTGCACGGTGCTCACAAGTTCTAATGTGGGCAATTCTTAATCCAGGAGGAATACCCACCTTCTCTGTCATAAACCCTTATCCCTGCCTGTCAGCGTTTGTGTACACTAAGCCATGCAGGGGTTCAGGGTACATTTACAGGCACTGTGCCATCATGATATGACTCCCGTCTGCATGTCTGGGGGTGATATCATTGTGGCTTGGCCAACCAAGTTGCCGTAAAGGCAAAATCTGGAAGGAAGACCAGGAGCAGATGGCAGCACTCGTGATGGCTGGCTGACAATGCTGGAAGAGATCGGTTGCTAAATAAGTCTGCAATAATGTGCTAATATGCTGTTTATACTAGAACATTATGGCTAAAAGCTCCTGGGGCCCATTTAAACAAACATTTTTGTAGAGGTTTAATTCTGCTTTAAATATTTTTTCATACAACAAACAGATAAAGTCACATAGTAAGTCAGGAGCACATCATACCTCACTACAACTAGAGACGGGTTGCTAATTGTGAAATCCCTGGGGCTGACATAGGAGTGTTTTGATATATCCTAATATATCACATGTATTTCCCTTTTGTAGCTTTTTTTCTAAATGACGGTTAAAGCAGTTAAATGTTTCAACTTGCCATACATTTGGGAGCTTTGTCTTCCAGCCACTCCAGGGAAATTAAATTGTTTGTTAAACTAGGTTTTGAAGTTATTGGATACAATATTTCAACTTTCATTCTAGCAATGATTTATACTACATTTTCCTCAAAAAGTAAATTGTATTCAATCTTTGCAATATCTTTTTATTAGGGTTTGGCTTTCAGGGTTTATCTAAATTATTGTAAAATAAATTGAATATTGAGTATCGTGTTCTTGATGATGATAACTGCAGACATACTGAAAATTCTGCCTGAGCAGTAACAAGTCCGTGTACTATAAAAAAACTTACAACCTTATTGAATAAGTTCTTATGAGTAAAGGCTAACTCCACCTTTAAAAAATAAAAATAAAATAATAATAATAAATGTGTCTACAATAATACATTTTAAAAAATTGTCATTTTTTTGCAGCCTGCAGATTTAGTCACATATTCCTGTGAATGAATGAATGATGTAGCTGAGTGGGTGGAACCACACAAAGTCATGCTGAATTCAAATAATGACAGGAGGTGGCTAAGAACTCTTATATTCTGTAAAAAGGAGGGGGCGGTTTAGGGGCAGGGGCTGCAGACTGTTACATGTTCCATGGTGCACCCTAAATATGGCTGACCTCTTTTGTGGACTTCTCTTTTAAGTGCAGAAACTCATACCAGCTAATTAGAATCAACCTTGTAGCTCTCATAAACAACAGCATAGCTTCCAATTACTATAGTTCGCATTTATGTTGTACTTTAAGATAATAAACAGTATTTTTGTATATGTAGGGGTTCGATAAATTTATGGAAACAAGTATGGTAAAAGAACAAAATTGTTACCTAATATGGTGTTAGACCACCTTTGCAATCCAAGACAGCCTGAATTCTCCTGGGAATTGACAAATAAGTATTGGGTGGTGGATAATGGAATCTGATACCACTCTTCATGCAAATATCTGAGTCACAATCCTGCGCAATGTCCTTTTGTCTCTTTCAGTCAGTTGACCATGGTGACTGCGCTTATGCTTTTCAGACAACATTTTCCTAGGAAACTGTATATGCTGTCATGACTTTTGATATTGTACTTCACAACACCGCAAAAAAAATAAGCCACTTTAGTCACAGAGGCACCAGCTAAGTGAGAACCAACAATTTCCCCTCTTTGAAACTCAGTAAGCTCTGACATAAGTCCATAATTTTAGCAGGGCACGCAATGAATGCAAAAGTGAGGCTTCTCACCTGTTAGGTGTCTCATCACACAGCGGAAGCAAAAGTATGTTACATCACTTGCGTTTTCAACATAAAACATCTCGTCACTGTGACACCTGCAAATCATGTTTCCATTTAATCCAACCCCTGTACTTTCTTTATTCGGTTTAGGAGGAAAATAAAAGGGTTTAAACATATTTTACTGTTTTTAGTCAGGTAAATATGAGCTATTGTCTATGTATATTATATTTACATTTCCAGCCAACAGGTTGTGCTCTAAGCTCATTTCCACCTGTTTACAGGTTATGCTTAAAAATACCTTGTCCATTCAGAGAAAATAAGCCCACCCCTGACCACTAGATCAATGCACTGCATCATGGGAGGAAGTCATATGTTCCCCCATATCTGAAAGCCCTGCATATTTTGAAGTGGTAGCTAAGGCTTTAGGCCTGGTGTAGCCGAAACATGGGCAGAAGCAAACTCCTGTTTCTGCAAACGCATGAAAAATGTGTTAACCATGTGCAATGCCATTATTTCTTATTGTAGAAAAAATTGGAAAGATAGCGCTGGACCTGTAGGTTTGTTTTACTGGTATTATCTTGCGGTATTACTGTTGGTGTAAATGATCGGGTTCCTGGACAGGTGGCTTCCATACCCCGGAGGATCTCCACAGTCTCCTTGGCTTGTAGTGTGATGTAAAAAGTGTTGAAGCGCCACACCACTGCTAAGAGGTCCAGATACAACTTTATTCCATTAAAGATCAGGGTTACAATTCAAAAAGTAGCCAACATGTTTTGAGGGTCCAAATGCCCGCTTCATCAGGGCTTGACTGGCAACAAATGAACAAACCAGAAGTGAACTGGACCTACAAGGGTTTTTTTCCAGTGACAGCAATAGGCATGTGACAGGTCCTCTTTATGAAGAGATCTGGGGTCTATAAGACCCCAAATCTCTCCTCTACACTTAAAAGCATTCAAAAACACCAAGATCGGTGTTTCTGAATGTTTTCAATCTTTAAAAAATGGCGCTGATGGTTTAGAGCAGGGATATGCAATTAGCGGACCTCCAGCTGTTGCAAAACTACAAGTCCCATCATGCCTCTCCCTCTGGGTGTCATGCTTGTGGCTGTCGGAGTCTTGCTATGCCTCATGGGACTTGTAGTTCTGCAACAGCTGGAGGTCCGCTAATTACATATCCCTGGTTTAGAATAAACCAAAGCTGATGTCATGTCATCTCTTCTAGGTTACTATTAGGAACGTTCACAACGAAATATACGTCGGAGCGGTACGTGGTCACATGTCCTTTTCCCTTCCTGGCTTGCCAACTTCCGGATCCTCTGGTTGACTATGCGTACTGGGTGGAACGCACGCCGCACATGATGTGACGCGATGGGTTTCTGACACCATTCACCCTGACATACGAGCAGTCCCAGTGCCGGGTAGGCACCGATCAATGTAAGCAGCCATTTGGCTATTTTTTATTGCCTTTTTTTACATTTATTAAACGTTTTTACGCTATGGAGACTCCTTTTTGTTTCCTATATTTCCTATCCTGAATGAATGGGACGGGAGGGATCTATGCCTTAAGTACCACCCAGCCACCCAGCCCTTCATGTGAACAGGCACAATCCTGTACAAGCGCTAATGACTCTCTTTTTAGTTAAAGGAGTCATTGGTATCTGGTAAGCAGATATCTATTAGTTCAAGGTGTATTTCTTCCTCTTTGGTGACAGAATCTTTATATCATCAACAAGATTTTGATGCATCTATGAAGAGTTGTGGTGTTTTCTTTGTTTTTGCTTTTTTCAATATTTTTTTATTGCTCTAATTTCTTCACTGGATTGGGACAATTAATTATAACGAATGTCAAATTTGGATTATTTTTGCACTATGGATGTTATATTGTGAATGTCAATCATTACACATCTGATTATTTTTGCATTTAGCACAGTAACATACTGTGGCATATATATTTCTGACGCTGTTTTTGTGTGTTTGCTTTCAAACTGTCTACTAATTTAATTAACACTTAATCTTTCGAGGTTTATAGCGCCCCCTATCTTATAATATTTCTAGATTTGACCTTTCTGTTCAAATAAGGGGAGCAGCTTGATACTGGTGTTTTTGGGAGTTTTTTTGAATACATTGCAATATTCACGGGTGATCCACTCTGTTATAGATATTGCACGGATCTTCCATATTGGTCTAATTTCTATTTTTTCATAATTTTTTATTGTCACCACTGGCGCGGAGGTACTGTTTATTATTACTATTAGGAAAAGCTGATCAAAGCTGATTTCGGCTTTGTTCGGCTGTCCCGTCAGCCGGCGTATGCGGCTGATGGGACAGCTGCTCGTTCAGTCTCATGGTGGGACGGGAGAGCCAGAGAGAGCCGTGGGAGGGCAGGTCATCCCTCCTGCTGCTTATATTAGCAATCGAGTGGCTGGTGAGCCGCTCTGACTGCTATTACAAGAGAACCAACCATTGGCTCTAAAAAACGATACTGGGGTGATCCCAGTATAACCACCGAAACTACCAAGAAGCAGTGGTATATTTAGGTTTTGTGCTGCCCTAGGCCTGACTAAACTCGTGCACCCCCTAATTTAAATATAATCTACCGCTTCCTGTCAAGGCCACACCCATTCCTGTTTAAGACCCGCCCTGAAAGTTTCCAGTGGGAACAGTTTTGAGGGCTTTGTGGGGGGGGGGTGCAATGGATTCCCTTAATTTGCAGAGATTTCCTCTCAATTCCTGTATGGCTATAGGGCAGGAAATTAATGGAAATATTTGCAATGGGACAGGAATGGCAAAAAATAAACTGATAGGGGCTTGAACCCTCCCTTACTCTATCCAAAAAGAAAAAGTTTTGCCTATAGTTCTCCGTTAAGCATACATTTCTGCTAAATTTATGGAGAGGACTAAGAGGATATAACCATGCCAGTGATGCAATGGAAAACATATAACACAGTGATGAAGGTATGTGGTCCAGGCATTGAGCAATGTAAGGATTGGGGGCGGGAACAAATAAATCCATCTTAAGTAGCAGAATAGGTGACAATATGATATTCGGCACCTCATCTCTATTGAATTGAAAATTACAGCAACAGGATGATTGGGATTATAGTGGTGCCCACAATTAGAAAGGATACATTTTATAAAAATAGAAAGTTTATTCATATAAAATTAAAACAAGTTTTGGGTTCAAATAAAAATCTGAGTATAATACATATCACATTACATCACTGGTGTCCATATATAGAAAGTGATTTGTGCTTGATATCAGATCCCAACATGTTTCGCCAACATTGGCCTCTTCAGAGGATTTCTGAGGACCACCAATTTTCCATAAAGCTCTAATAAAGATAAGCTCATATACATAATCAATAGTTATTCATAAAATCATAAAGAACTTATTGTCCTAAAACCATTGTTTATTCTGTCCATTCCCTTAATAAACTCACCCAGAGAGACATCAGAAAAAATCACCAAGTGAGTCCACAGAAATATAGAGGGGAAACTCTGTCTGATCACAGGGGACACAAGGGGACCAGGCTATGGGAATATAATAAGCAAAATGACTTCCAATATCACATAGATTATTGGACACAAACAACATATGTCCAATTGTGGGCTAACATAGCATCCAATAATACTTACAAAACTCTGATATGGACACAGACTAGTGCAGGGGCACCAGCAGATAGCTGCGGTCACAAACAAATGGCACTATCGTATACTGCCCACTGCCAAAAAAAAGGATAAGTAGTCTCACATACTGCGTCATTATACCAAAAAAATATACATTCACAAGCAAAGACAACCACAACAGTTTAAAAACTTTCAAAAAATCTCACACAGTCAACCAAAGTTGGTGCCCCAAGACGTGCAACTGCAAACACATAAGGGAACAATCCCCAACCCAGCAACCAGACACAAATCCAATCAAGATATACAGACATCTCAACTACAGATCAGCTAGTAGTCCCCAATCCATATAGCACCAGCGTATTGGCCACAGACATATCACAGCACTGTAATATTTACATATATTAATTATCCATAGCCTTACTAGTAATGGTTGATTATTACCTTTCACCAAAGTAAAGGATCATAATGGTCGCCCCTGCCTTCCAGCGGATGATATGCTGGAGATGGATCCCCCGCTCAGTCGGCGTCTGACGTCAACCAAACATGGGCAGAAGCAAACTCCTGTTTCTGCAAACGCATGAAAAATGTGTTAACCATGAACAATGCCATTATTTCTTATTGTAGAAAAAATTGGAAAGATAGCGCTGGACCTGTAGGTTTGTTTTACTGGTATTATCTTGCGGTATTACTGTTGGTGTAAATGATCGGGTTCCTGGACAGGTGGCTTCCATACCCCAGAGGATCTCCACAGTCTCCTTGGCTTATAGTGTGATGTAAAGTCTGTTTTTTCAACAGAACAAGTTTTTCTGCAAATGCATCCATTTAGAGTGTTGAGACAAACCTTTTACCACTGAGAGGGGTGCTTTCAAAAGATCAGGTTTTATTTATTCATGTAAAACCTTTATCCCAAAAGGAAAACAACTGGTGATGAAATTGCTTGTGTAACTGCACTGGTTTCCTCCCACATACCAAAAGACGTGCTGGCAGGTCAATTGGCTCCTGTCTAAATTTGCCCTAGTACAGGCATGTCCAAAGTCTGGCCCGCGGGCAAATTGCAGCCCATTTTCCGGTTTAATATGGCCCCCCAGGGCCACAAAAGATAAATACCGTATTTATCGGCGCTGCTTTGGAGGGGACAGGGAGGGGGCTGGACGAGTGCCGTCAGATTACATACAAGAGAATCTCCTGTTTACTCTGCGGCGTCTGAAGTCCTGTCTCCTGGGCTGGCATTGGACGACTGTTCTGTCTATCATAGGAGGCAGGACTTTGTATTAAAGAGGCCGCTGAGTAAACGGAAGATTCTCCTGTATGTAATCTGTCGGCACTTGTCCCGACCCCTCCCTGTCCCCTCCGAGGCTGCAGATGGGCATGGATCAGGCTGCACGGATGGCAATAGTAAGGCTGCATTCATGGCAATGGTGAGGCTGCATTCATGGCAATGGTGAGGCTGCATTCATGGCACTTGTGAGGCTGCATTAATGGCAATGGTGAGACTGCAGGTGAGCACTGATTGGGCTGCATTGATGGGCACTGACCATTATTTAGCTTCACAGTTCTTTATTGATTGCAATGGTAAGGCTGCATTCATGGCAAAGGTTTGGCTGCATTCATGACAAAGGTGAGGCTGCATTCATGGCAATTGTGAGGCTGCATTAATGGCAATGGTAAGGCTGCATTGATTGCAATGGTAAGGCTGCATTCATGGCAATGGTGAGGCTGCATTCATGGCAATGGTGAGACTGCAGGTGGGCACTGATTGGGCTGCATTGATGGGCATTGACCCTTATTTTGCTTCACAGTTCTTTATTTAAAAAATTTTTTTCCCCTAAAACTTCCCTCTTAAAGTGAAGCTGCGTGTTACACTCCGATAAATACGGTATATCCAAATAACACGCCCGAGCTCATCCTTAGTCCTGAGCGGCGCTCGGGGATTCATTGGGGCCACAAAAGATATATATATATCCAAATAACATGCCCAAGCTCATCTCTTCTCCACACACAGCCACAAAGGCAAGAGAGTTCTTGTTGGGCAGTGTATTAGTGCTCGGACAAACACAATTATGCTGCATACACACGACCAGTTTTGCCGTCGGAGAGACCTTGGGAGTTTATTCCGACATCAAACCGGTCGTGTGTATGCGGAACTCCGACGGAATTTCGCTCAAGGGGTCTTGCCTACACACAATCAACCAAAGTCCGACCATCCAGAACGCGGTGATGACAGCACGTACGATGGGACTAGAAAAAGGAAGTGCAATAGCGATCGCGCCACCCTTTGGGCTCCCTTCTGCTAATCTCGTGTTTATCTCATGTTAGTAGAAGTTTGGTGAGAGACGATTCGCGCTTTTCAGCTTTCATGCTTTTCAGTCCGTCACTGCTCTTCAGTTTGTGCTTGTGGGTTTGTATCTGCTTTTCAGAGCATGTAGACAGTTCGTATCTGTTTTTTCAGTGTGTTCTTGTCTGCTCGTTTCTGATTTTCAGCTCGCTCTTCACAGGCCTTGCTGTTTTTCCATGCGTTCTGTTAGTGCGTTCTGACCAGCCGACCGCTTTGAAGCCATGTTGCGTGTACGTACTCGTCGTAGAGTTTGTGCTGTGTGGAGGCTTGGTGTTGGGGTTCATTCTTTGACCCAAGCCCAGTCCATGAACAGGGTGGGGAGGAGTTCATGGACCAAGAATTGGTTACTCCAGCATGACCAGTTCTCTCATATGTCTTTGCTTCGTGCGATCCAGGAGAATAATCCTGATGATTTCGGGAACTTTCTCAGGATGACGGACCCCATTTTTCACCATCTGTTGGCTTTGCTGACCCCCTTATATTAGCAGGCAGGATACCTGCATGCGGCAAGCCATCACTCCGGAGCAGAGGCTAGTCGCCACATTGCGGACTTGGCGACTGGGAGAAGACTGCAGGACCTAAAGTTCTCGACAGGCATCTCCTCCCAGGCTCTGGGGATCATTATCCCAGAGACCTGCTCTGCTATTATTCAGGTCCTGCAGAAGGACTATATTAAGGTAAGTTTTCTCCTTTAACATCACATTCTATTGTATTTAATCTTTGCTAATGTTTTGTATTTCTTTAATCATTCCCTAATTACCATGATTGTAATATGCTGTGAATGTCCCCTTTGTGCCCATGCATGCTGTAACCTTTTAATGCTCCTTTTTTGGCCTAAATGCATATTTTCCTTCACTAACCTCCCCAGTATGCTATCCTGCGCCCATATACACCTATAGCCTAGCCACTTAACAATGTATTTTGTCAGCTCCATTGTATTGCTTTACCCCAAAGACCCCCTAAAATCTGTACAAATGTTATTGTTGTCCTTAAATTCAGGCTGAGTGGCAGAGGCTTTTTTGGGGGGGCCCAAACTCATCTCGAACCCTACCCCCCCTAAAAGTTTTACAATGGGCCATCAGAAGGGGAATTAATCGGATAAGCGGCCCTTAAATTTTTGTCTTTAGATACTCCTTAAAATAAATGTTATACTGATGTTAGCCAAGAATGTTTGTGCCTAATCTTCTTGCAATGTTATGTGCAAAAGTACTAAGATTATTTTTCCTGTTTTGACTCCACAGTTTCCTTCAATGCCACAGGAATGGCAGACTGTGGCCTCCCATTTTTCCAAGCGTTGGGACTTTCCCAACTGTGGAGGGGCTATAGATGGGAAGCACGTCCACATCGTGCCACCACCCCATTTGGGGTCATACTATTTTAACTATAAGGTCATTTCATAGTATTGTGTTAATGGCGGTGGTGTTGGCACAATATGAGTTCCTCTATGTGGGCATGGGGAAGAATGGCCGGATGTCGGATGGAGGAGTCTTTGCCTAGACAGAGTTTTACCAACGGCTCCAGAGTGGTGGTCTGGGATTGCCACCTGATGCGGACAATGTTGATGGACTCCCGTTCGTCTTTCTTGCTGATGAAGCGTTCGGTCTTTGCGAGCACCTGATGAGGCCATTCCCCCAGAGGACCCTCACCCTGGCGAGGAGGGTTTTTAACTACCAGTTGCCCAGAGCCACAAGAGTCGTGAAGAGTGCCTTCGGGATAATGGCCAGCCAGTTCCACCTGTTTCTGACAGCCATATACATGGCGGAGTATAAACTCAACCACATAATATTATGCTGCTGCATATTGCACACATTTTTAAGTAAAAATTCACACAATTATCTTGCCTCAGTTGGGCCTGAGACCGGACTTACTTCCAATCCTCTTATGGGCCTGGATACTGGCCGTCCTGGCTTGGCACCCCAAAGCGCCCGGAAGAAATATGTTAATTATTTTACGGGAAGGGGGGCCTTGCAATGCCAGACAATGTATAATTTTTAATAATAAAAAAAAAAGATCTGATAAAATCTTGAAATTTCTTTATTGCTTGTGTTTCTTTTTGGCTGTCTCCTAGGTTCTCCTAGTGCACTTGTAGTGCCAAGTGGATTTTCCTTTAGTAAATAAGCCCCATTGTCACTGTAAGCACAAAATTACTTACAAAACTAGTATTGAGCATTGAAAGAAGAAGCCACACATTGTTGATTCTCACAATTTTTACTCTGTGCACATTCACATGTGCGTTAGAAAATTTTTTAGTAAATTATTATTTTTTTTTTTTTAGAAACAGGCATGTTTTAAAACATAACATACATAACACTGGAACTTACAAAGTTCAACGTATAAAAACTGAAGGCAATATCAGACATTATAGTGTCAAAAATGTCTTGTTATTGCCTTCATCAGATGGGGTGATGTCACCCCTGTAAAAGCCAAATTTTGAAGATGCACACAAATTGGGAGTCCAAATGGGTATTTCCCTCCTGATCCCATGCCTAATGTCAACATGTGCTATCTCTCATCATGGGGGATCAATGGACGTGTTTTGGGGGTGCAACCCCTTCCTCTCACCTACTAGAATTATGAGGAAGGGGTTTCACCCACAAAACACGTACATTGAGATTCCCTGATGGCGGATAGCACATGTTGACACACCGTGTGTATCTTCAAAATTTGGCTTTTAAAATGTACAAACAAAAATTGGGTTTAGTCCAACAAATGGGTAAATGGATGGGATTTGAAAGCAATTTATATTCTCCCCAACACATCGATCACGTTCTTCATTTGTTGTTCCATAACATTCAGTTTCTTCCTTATAATGTCTATTTCGCCATTCCACAGCATGATGTTGTGGATGAGCCTTTGGGCGCTGTCACTTGTGAAAGGTTCAGCTTGCTCTTCAATAACCAGCACATCACGTAAAAATTGGTTAAAAAACATGTATTATAAATATGTAGGCATACATAGATTACCTGAAGCTGGGGTGTCAGACACTCACCTGTTTGGGTGAAAATCTCACCCACTTCCTCCACCTCTCCTTCCTCCAGATCCTTGGGGGGTCTTGGGCTGATTTCCCCTTCTTGGTGATGTGGGGGGTCCCTGGTGTCCTCTGAGTGGTGTCCTCCAAGTCTTTTCTACCCTATGAGAATGAAACAAAAGGCATACTTAGCACACAGATATTTGAGTCCAGAAATAGGAATATGAAACATTGCTGGGAAGTGGGGTACAATTGTCTGTTTTGGACAGAGTTCCAAGCTGAAGACATGATTTTTTACCTTACCAAAGCTGGAATACTTACCTTTTTGTGACAATTTTCACACATGGAGACACCCCAAAAGTATCCACTGGAGCACCTGTGTGGGACACCTCAAAAAGTTTGTTCTTGTGTCCCACACTAGCGCTCCTGAGTCCAGATGTGTAAACAGCTGCTGAGTGTTCTCTCCTTACACTGAATCAAGCTTGCATTTCATTCTAGTTACAAACACATCTAGACAGCAATGTATAAAACTTAGTTTTATACAAATAGGCATGACCAAATGTATTTAACCTGTATCTGCCCAAAACATCGTATTTAATGAGCGAACGATGTTTCCTATGACCGATTACTGTGCCCACGAACATGAAATTCGCCATTTTAAAATGTACAACAGTAAAGAAAAGCACATGGCGCAGCATGCAAGTAATAATAATGATAGGAACACATGACAAGTACTAGTAAGAAGGGGCGGCGAATCTTTGAGAAAGAATGTCTATATCAAGCTACACGCATGTGTCGGACGTACGATCTGTGTGTGGAGAAAGGAAGAACGGAAGTGGCGAGCGTCCTAAACGAAGGTAAAATTTGAACTTGGCCCATCACAGTGGTCTGTACTGCTTCAAGATTGAGGCCTATATTGGGATATGATAATGAGAGTTTAGGCTGACATTAGTGTTTTTGTCTTGTGTATTGTCTTACAGCAAAAATGAATCACTTTAAGGACCCAGAATTCATGGCCAGTTTCATAGACAGATACAGGGAGATGAGGAATTTGTGGGAGGTGAAACACAGCTTATATTATAATAAACAAGCTAGGAGGTCATCGCTGGAGAAACTTCTGGAATTTGTGAAGACTCGGGTCCCCGATGGAAACATGAAGTTTTTGGACAATAAAATTGGGATCTTGAGGAACATGTATAAGAAGGAGCATAATAAAATCCAGAAATCACTCAGATCAGGAGCAGCAGCAGCGCAAGTGTATGTACCCAGGCTGTGGTACTTCAACAAACTGCGGTTTCTGGACGACCAGACTGAAGCCAGGGAATCACTTTCTACCCTTCCCTGCAGCCTTCCCTCCATCCTTCCCTCAACCTCAGCAGAGGCTGACGAGGAACAACCTGGGCCTTCCATCCTGGAAGAAGTAGATGCGCCCAGCTGGAGCCAGGTATATTATTTGTAGACATATTTATTGTCCTAATATTAATGATGTTAACTAGATGTTATAATTGATAACTAATTAATGATCTTAAACAAAGTGATTTACATATGAATAGACAGTAGTGGCCAAAATGTTTGGGACAAGAAAGAAAAATGCTGGGGTCAGAATGATAGTCTTTTCTATTTATTAAGAGAGGGGGGGGGGGGGGGTGCCGCGCTATCCAAAGGGGTCTTAGCTTATAGGTGTTAATGATAATTCCTAATATTCCTAGGTCACGAAGTTTTAAATAATCATAAACATAAAACGATCGTAAAAAATCGTTTTATGTTTATGATTATTTAAAACTTCGTGACCTAGGAATATTAGGAATTATCATTAACACCTATAAGCTAAGACCCCTTTGGATAGCGCGGCACCCCCCCCCCCTCTCTTTATACCATTAGATTTGGGTTTGTGTCTGAGCCCTTGTTTTCGGTGCATGCAGCTGCCCAGTGATAGAGGTTGCATACAGGTTCAAAAGTCGATTACGACTATATAACATTTTTTCCAATCTGGTAGCGCAGGAATAACCCCCGTTTTTACTTTTCTATTTATTAACATTCAATTTGCAAGTCATGAGCTAAAAATTGTGTGTGATTGATAAAGCAAAAACTAAAACTGTGTCTCTTTTTTATACACAGGATGAGCTCAGGCAGGGGGAGGGTGTGGAAGGTGGCAGGCAGGAGGAGGCCATGCCCAGTGACAGCCAGGTGGAGGCTGTGCCCAGTGACAGCCAGGAGGTGGCCGGGCGCAGTGTCATCCAGGAGGTGGCAGGCCCCAGTAGGAGCCTCACCCAATCCTAGGTGCCTACCCTCTGCCTTCAAACAAAAAGGCCCATGAAGGGGACGAGGACGGAGGAGGCAGCACTGGGCCTCATTAGGGAAGTGAGTGATGTGCTCAGAGGCCCCCCCGACGCTGAAGAGGCCTATGGCTGCTATATAGCCACAAGATTGTTGAAATTGGAGGAGGGCCAATGCTTACTCTGTGAGCAAATTATTTTTGACGGCCTTCAGAAGGGGTTGAGGGGCCAGCTGACAGAGAACAGCCACATATACAATCTCACCCTTCCTTCTCCTCCTCCTCCTCCTCCTCCTGCCACAAGTCAACCACCAGAGCCAGAGCCTCCAAGGAAGGCTGCAGGGAAGGATGCAGGGAAGCGTGGAGGGAAGGTTGCAGCGAAGAGAAGAAAGTGATGGCCTGGGTTCAGTCTGGTCTGACAGAAGACGTAGGCTGGTGTAATACCACAGCCTGGGGACATAGATATCATCTGCTGCTGGTCCTGATCTCGGGGAGTCCTGGACCAGATTGGGCTCAAAATATATGGACTCCTCAAGATGAAATTTTTCGTTTACACAGACTTGATGTCTGCCTTGGGGGCCAAAAGGCTTCGCAAATTCCCAAAGTTTCTCCAGCCTTGCCTTCCTCTTTATTTTGTTAACCAAATAAATGGACATTTTATTTTGAGAAAATACTTGTCTATGTATTTTTATTAAAATAGGACATATTGTTTGTGAGTAGACAGGTACATTTCAGAAAGACAATGTCAAATTAACAAGGGACACCAACCAGCCTCCTTGAGGTTACAAAATACAAGATAATAATGTTATTGTGGTAACGTGATACACCAAAAAAAAAATATTATGGAGATCACTAGAAAATAATTTTGCAATAATCCAAAAAAAAAGGAGACTCTTGATGAAATCAAAAACTAAAAAAAAAATGACTATAAAAAATATTTCAAAACATTATTCTGGAGATCTGGCTTTAAAACAATAAAAGATTATTCATAAGATCATGAGAAACAATAAAGAAATAAGTTTGTGAGAACTGTGTGTGAATTATCATTAGCAAAACAAGTTCATTCTTCGAGCATTATAAAGCACAAAAGAATGCGCTGCATTAAAAGATCACAGAATGTGCAGCGTGAGGAATGTGCTATCTCCATTACGAACGCTAGTTTTACCAGACCGAGCGCTTTCGTCCCATACTTGCTTCTGAGCATGCGTCGTTTTTGGTACAATAACAACATACGGAACAACATACAGACGAGCGGTTTTACCGTTAGTAATTAGTTCGGAAAAATTTAGAACATGTTCACTATCTAAATCCGTCAGAATTTTCAACGGAAAAAGTCCAATGGGGCATACACACGGTTGGAAAATACAATGCAAAGCTCCCATTGGACTTTTTCTGACAGACATTCCGCTTGTGTGTACGCAGCATTAGACTGAATTTTAATGGTTCAAAGAATGTCAGGCAAAATGCTCGGCCCTCACACATGTTCAGGTCATCAAATCTGGCCCTCTTTGAAAAAAGTTTGGACACCCCTGTCCTAGTATGTCTAAGTACTGTATAAATGTGAGTTAGGGAACTTTAGATTGTAAACTCATTGAGGGTATGTAGTGATGTGAAAAATTATTTTCGAGCATAAATTATTGCCACTATATAAATACCTGTAAAAAATTATAAATAATTAGTCTGAATATGAGATCAAGTGATCTATGAATTTTTATATACAGGGTATTTATATTGGTTTTAGCTGTACAATTTTTAGATTGTGTGTGGTTATTTATTTCTCTTTGATACATGTAATGTTTCTGAGAGCGAGGAAATGGCACAGTAGTTACATTTGATTTATTGGCTTAGGACATTTTGGTGTTGTCTTCACTTCTGTCACTTTAATGAGAGCTAAGCATGCTATAAGTCTGTGGATTTGGTTTACAAAATTAAACTGTAGGCAAGCAGCAAAATACGCAGTTGAATTTCATATATAGGAATTGTTCAGCCAGGCATGTGATCCAGGTATCCCTGCCAGAGAGAAGATTCATTAGGAACACCTCCAGTGTGCTGATTGGACAGTGCTGGAGCAGCAGCACACTAATGAGGTCATCCCCATGAACACTCTTCTTTTCTAAGCACATTGAGTGAATAACTACTAGTGCTAACCTATACATATGAACACACAACTGCATTAATTGGTGTTTTTTATTTTTGCTGAACTTTGGATATTAAGTAAAACTCCATTCAAAGCAATAATTAAGAGTAAACTTAAAACATAAAATGTGGGAAGCACAGTTATTTCTCTTTCATTGCAAGCTGCAGCAGTACCTGTACTAAAACTGGAAAAACTGTCCCTGCAGCTGAGGACACGCATCCAGTTAATGCACTTTGTAGGAGATTCCATACAAATTATGTTTGGAAAAACATATGCAGGACATTGTCAAAAAGAAGCTTTATGACCAAATACAACCCCTGGCAAAAATGATGGAATCACCAGTCCCTGAGGATGTTCCTTCAGTTGTTTATTGTTGTAGAAAAAAAGCAGATCACAGACATGGCCAAAAACTAAAGGCATTTCAAATGGCAACTTTCTGGCTTTTAGAAACACTAAAAGAAATCAAGAAAAATAATTGTGGTGGCCAGTAACAGTTAGATTTATAGAACAAGCACAGGGAACATTATGGAATCACTCAACTCTGAGGAAAAAATTATGGAATCATGAAAAACAAACAAACAAAATAACACTCCAACACATCACTAGTACTTTGTTGCACCACCTCTGGCTTTTATAACTGCTTGTAGTCTCTGAGGCATTGACTTAATGAGTGATAAACAGTACTCTTCATCAATCTGGCTCCAGCCTTCTCTGATTGCTGTTGCCAAATCATCTTTGCAGGTTGGAGCCTTGTCATGGACCATTTTCTTTAACTTCCACCACAGATTTTCAATTGGATTGAGATCCGGACTGTTTGCAGGCCATGACATTGACCTTATGTGTCTTTCTTCAAGGAATTTTTTCACAGTTTTTGCTCTATGGCAAGATGCATTATCATCTTGATAAATGATTTCATCATCCCAAACATCCTTTTAATAGATGGGATAAGAAAAGTGTCCAAAACTTGAATGTAAACCTGTGCTTTTATTGAAGATTTAATGACAGCCATCTCCCCAGTGCCTTTACCTGACATGCAGCCCCATATCATATTTGACTGTGGAAATTTGCATGTTTTCTTTAGACAGTCGTCTGCATAAATCTCATTGGAACGGCACCAAACAAAAGTTCCAGCATCATCACCTTGCCCAATGCAGATTCGAGATTCATCACTGAATATGACTTTCATCCAATCATCCACAGTCCACGATTGCCTTTCCTTAGCCCATTGTAACCTTGTTTTTTTGTGTTTAGGTGTTAGAGATGGCTTTCTTTTAGCTTTTCTGTATGTAAATCCCATTTCCTTTAGGCGGTTTCTTAGAGTTCGGTCACAGATGTTGACTCCAGTTTCCTCCCATTTGTTCCTCATTTGTTTTGTTGTACATTTTCTGTTTTCAAGGCATATTGCTTTAAGTTTTCTGTCTTGACGCTTTGATGTCTTCCTTGGTCTACCGGTATGCTTGCCTTTAACCACCTTCCCATGTTGTTTGTATTTGGTCCATGTTTTAGACACAGCCGACTGTGAACAACCAACATCTTGTGCAACACTGCATGATGATTTACCCTCTTTACCTACATACTAACAAACAGATTTAATCTGATGCAGGTGTTAGTGTTTGTAATGAAAATTTACAGCGTGATTCCATAATTTTTTCCTCAGAATTGAGTGATTCCATAATTTATTCCCTGTGCTTGTTCTATAAATCTAACTGTTACTGGCCACCACCATTATTTTTCTTGATTTCTTTTAGTGTTTCTTAAAGCCAGAACGTTGCCATTTGAAATGCCTTTAGTTTTTGGCCATGTCTGTGATCTGCTTTTTTTCTACAACAATAAACAACCGAAGGAACATCCTCAGGGACTGGTGATTCCATAATTTTTGCCAGGGGTTGTATTATGGGATATCAAAAAGCAGATATATAGCTATAGATATTGCTAATGCATCATTTATTGTTTATGCTTTCTTTATCTGTTTTGTCTTAATTTTATTTTACTTTAAGCCATCAAACTGATGTTTTATATTTTACTTTTGCTAAATAAATATGTAATATGTGACGAAGGACTCCCAGAGCAATATGTTGATCCTAAAGAGCGTTGTTTCCTTTCAGGAATTACTTTTTTGATTGATATTTTAGAAAGGGCCATACTGAAGGAGGGGAGAGAGGGGGAGGAGTCACTGCTCAGAGTCATTCACTCGTGTGTGTAAACTTAAAGTGCATTCTGCTTTTGCAGTCAAAATTGAGAAAACCCCACTATATATTTTGTATGTGTTCCTATTCACACAGCATACTTAAATTTTTTTTTTTTTTAATATTCTTACCTTTTTAATGTTTCAGAGGAGAAGGTGTCATGGCTGATCGCATGCATTTCTCAGCTAGCTCAGCATGATCTGTCCCAATAGCTGGGGACTGGTTGAGTCCAGTTCTCATTAACATACAATGGAGAAGAATAACTCCTAAACCTTTAACCCTTTCTTAAGACAGTGTCCAAATCTAAATCAAATTGTAGGCAGGTGCAGTTTATTTTCTCTACCACAGGTGGTGTTCCACCGCAACGGCTCTGCAGCTGTAGAGGAAGTCAGGAGGAACCCGATTCCTGTATGATTTCCTGGGTCACTGGGGAAGGAATCTGGTTTGATGCTTTTGATCCATGTAACTCTGGCTGTCATCTTGCGTCAGCCAGTTGGTGCTGATGGTAAGCAAATATGCGGCCTCTCAGAAGGTGGGCCTTATCTCCAATTGGCCGCATATTTGCGTACCAAAATGTAAATACAGCTACAGGAGTACAGAGCTCCCCGCACAGTTACCAGCTAGTGATCGCTACTTACAAGCAGGAGCTTTCTGGATATGTGACCACTGTGACAGCCAATCACGGTGGTCACATGATCATAAACCCCACCTCCCAGCATCTGAAAACTCTTAAAGGGCTGGGAGGCACCAGCACCAAGGGGTTAAGGCCCTGGCCCCCGGGTTTGGGGAGGGAAAGTGTAGGATCGCATCCTTCTGGCTATCTTCCCGATTGGGCACGCATTCTGCCCCTTTCTACAGATGCTGTCATTCTGGCTGAAACCCACTCTGTTCACATTGCTGTAACCTGGTTTGGCAGTCTTCCCACCAGGATTCTTGTAAACTGTTGCTACATTGCTTTAATACAAGCTTATCACATTACCTGATTGTGTGAATTATTAGTATCCTGATGTTTAGGGCAGGGTTGCTATCAAGTTTAGTTGCCGGGTGATAGTTGCCTTGGCCAATTGTTATGGGATCAGTTGATTCCTCTCTAAATCTGGACTTGTAGCACACTTTCTATTCTGTCACTGGGTGGCAATATGCTAATGACATTAGATAATACAGGGGCTTTTCAAGCTCAAACATGAATGGATGGGGTGTCTCAGCCAATGGGCATGGATTTTCTTTGGTCCTTTGGCCTGCTGGGAGAGCCTATTTATTTGGGTGGAGTCAGGTGATCAGGGTTCTATGCCACCTGGACGGCTGTCTGGGTGGACGTGTGTTGTGCTGCCCCGGGGCTGCTAGGCCAGAAGCCTGAGGCCTATCCTGGGAACATTTGGTTGCTAGGCTGCCTGAGGGCCTTTCCAGGAGCGGGAGAGCAGAGTAGGGTTGGGACTACTGGCTTGTAGTCCAACCAGAAGTAGTGGTTCAGCCAGATGGGGAACCAGGTGTGGTTGGAGGTAGAAGGGGAAGCTGTCGCCACTAAGGGACCATCCACCTTGTTACCGGAGACCACTGTGAGTAAGCTGAAGCAAGTACCTAAGCAGTCTTCTCACCAGCCGGGGACGGTGAAGAAGTTGGAAAACTTCAGTGAATGCCAAGCCAGGGACCCAGCGGGACAGCAGAGGTGATGCTTGCAGAGCATCAGTGGGTGCCAAGCCAGGGACTTAGCAGGTCAGCAGGGGTGACACTTGAAGAGTATCTGTGAGTGCCAAGCCAGGGACCCAGAAGGGAAGCGGGGTGACGCTTGAGGAAGATACTGAGTGCTAGAAGTGGAAGAGCTCAGGGGATCCAGTTGCTATGGAGTTGTTGAATACAACTACCATTAGTAACTGCTACAAGATTGTTGCCATAGGAGACAGCGGTCCTATATATACAGAAGTGGTGTCCGGCTGGAGGCCTTCACCTGTATAGCTGTCTTCCATAGAAGTCTCAATTATCATTGCATCTACTTAAGGGTATCCTTGCCCTAATCCTCTCTCCCCCAGTTCTGTTCAAGAGACAATAAATCTCTTTGCATTTTAAAAAAGTGTCTGGCACCCACCATTTCATCTTGCATTACACCTACCATGCCTTGTAACCCACTCTACACAGAAGGATGTCAGCTGCCCCTAACTCTGGAGGTCACCATTAGCCCTCAATAAATATATATATATATATATATATACATACATACAGTGGGGACGGAAAGTATTCAGACCCCCTTACATTTTTCACTCTTTGTTATATTGCAGCCATTTGCTAAAATCATTTAAGTTCATTTTTTCCTCATTAATGTACACACAGCACACCATATTGACAGAAAAACATGATTTATTAAAAAAGAAATACTGAAATATCAAATGGTCCTAAGTATTCAGACCCATTGCTGTGACACTCATATATTTAACTCAGGTGCTGTCCATTTCTTCTGATCATCCTTGAGATGGTTCTACACCTTCATTTGAGTCCAGCTGTGTTTTATTATACTGATTGGACTTGATTAGGAAAGCCACACACCTGTCTATGTAAGACCTTACAGCTCACAGTGCATGTCAGAGCAAATGAGAATCATGAGGTCAAAGAAACTGCCTGAAGAGCTCAAAGACAGAATTGTGGCAAGGCACAGATCTGGCCATGGTTATAAAAAAAAATTCTGCTGCACTTAAGGTTCCTAAGAGCACAGTGGCCTCCATAACCTTTAAATGGAAGACGTTTGGAACGACCAGAGCACTTCCTAGAGCTGGCCGTCCGGCCAAACTGAGCTATCGGGGGAGAAGAGTCTTGGTGAGTAGGGATGAGCCGAACACCCCCCGGTTTGGTTCGCACCAGAACCTGCGAACGGACCGAAAATTCGCACGAACGTTAGAACCCCATTGACGTCTATGGGACTCGAACGTTCAAAATCAAAAGTGCTCATTTTAAAGGCTAATTTGCTTGGTATTGTCCTAAAAAGGGTTTGGGGACCCGGGTCCTGCCCCAGGGGACATGTATCGATGTAAAAAATGGCCGTTTTTTCGGGAGCAGTGATTTTAATGATGCTTAAAGTAAAAAAAAAAAAAAGTGAAATATTCCTTTAAATATCGTACCTGGGGGGTGTCTATAGTATGCCTGTAAAGTGGCGCGTGTTTCCCGTGCTTAGAACAGTCCCTGCACAAAATGTCATTTTTAAAGGAAAAAAAGTCATTTAAAACTGCTTGCGGCTTTAATGTAATGTCGGGTCCTGGCAATATGGATGAAAATCAGTGAGATAAATGGCATGGGTACCCCCCAGTCCATTACCAGGCCCTTTGGGTCTTGTATGGATATTAAGGGGAACCCCGCACCAAAATTAAAAAAGGAAACAGCAGTATACAGGCTCTGTACTCTGAACAGCAGTATACAAGCGGTGCAAACAAGACAGGAACTGTAGGTTTGTTGTTAAGTAGAATCTGTTTGTAATTTTGAACTGGTACATTTTTAACGTGTTTAGCTCCAGCCAAAAAATCTATTTTAAGCTTTTTGGAAAACATAGGGAAAGGTTATCACCCCTGAGACATTTGTTTTGCTGTCTGTGCTCCTCTTCAGAAGATTTCACCTCACTTTTTGTCCCAATGACAAATGTTTTTTTTGAAAATTTGGGTTTTTTTGTGAAACAAGGATTGGTGATAAAGCATCAGTGGAAAGGAGAAATGTTTTTCCCATATTAACTCTTACAGGAGATAATTTCCCTTCCTAGGGGTAGATTTCATCTCACTTCCTGTTGTCTCCTTCCATTTGCAAGTAGGAGTCGTTTGTAAGTTGGATTTTTGAAAGTAGGGGCCTGCCCTATATACTCAGAAATTTGGGCCTTAGGTGTTGTTGTGGCCACAACACTGTAAGCCCTCACAGGGCCCTGCTGTGAAATATTAGATCAAGAATTGTAATTATATGCCCCTGTTGAACAGGGGCAGAAAAATTGGGCCTTTGGTGGTGGTGGTGGTGGTGCTGGTGCCACAACACTGTAAGTCCTCACTCGCTCTTGGTGGGCGCAGAAACGGACCCTGCTGTGAAATAATAGATCAAGAATCGTAATTACATGCCCCTGTTGAACAGGGGCTGAAAAATTGGGCCTTAGGCACTGGTGCTGGTGCCACAACACTGCAACCCCTCACAGATACTCTAGTTGGAACGCAGAAACGAGCCCTGCTGCAAAGTATTGCATCAAAAATTGTAATTACACACCCCTGTTAAACAGGGGCAGAAAAATTGGGCCTTAGGCACTGGTGGCGGCGCCCAGAACCAAAAATGTTCTTACAAGCTATCAGCGTGATCATTGAGGAGGAAGAGGATAATTACTCAGGATAGTCACTCAGCATCAGCATAGGCAGTCTTTGAAGGGATCTGAGATTTCAAAAAAAATTATTCGGTTACATCAGCATCAGGTGCTTGGTAGCTGGTGGTGATCCAAGACTGATTCATTTTTATGAAGGTCAGTCGATCGACCGAGTCGGTGGACAGACGCACCCTGTGATCGGTTACAAAGCCTCCAGCAGCACTGAATGTGCTCTGGCCAGTGATCCATCCTCAAGACCCAGTAACCCAGAGGATTTTTGGTGGGAAAGGTGTCCAAGTCAGATTTTGCCCCTAGGTATTCCTGCACCATGTAAAACAGAAGTGGCGATGGTTGCTGGAACCGATTATACCTTGGGGCTGCGGACTAAAAAATTGTCTGAACGCATCAGTCAGACGGCCACCTTCTCCACCGCTCCTTCTTTGACTGACCGAAGCCTCAGCAACACGTTGTCCAGACACAGGAGTTTGTAACCTCCCAGTCTCTGGGAACGCGTTGCACAGACCTTTCTGCAAGGCCTCCCGAAGATGTTTCATCCTCTGTTCCCTCTGCGACGGCAAGATAAGGTCCGCAACCTTACCCTTGTAACGTGGATCAAGGAGGGTTGCCAGCCAGTATTGGTCCTTCTCCTTCATACCACGAATACAAGGATCCTTACGCAGGCTTTGCAGGATCAGGGAGGCCATGCAGCGTAGGTTTGCTGAGGCATTCGGTCCGGAGTCCTCTGGGTCACTAAGGACGACATGGTCCGCAGCCACCTCCTCCCAGCCACGTACAAGTCCATGTGTTTCTTGGGACTGATCCCTTAAAGACTGCTGCTGATGCTGAGTGCCAGGCTCCACCTCCATACTGACACAATCCTCCTCCTTGTCCTCGTCTTCTTCCTGTGTGATCGGCGGGCACACAGGAACACTGTCTGGATAAAGGGGGCCTTGAGAGCTAAGGAAGTCCTCCTCTTCCTGCCTTTGTTCTGCCTCAAGTGCCCTGTCCATTATTCCACGCAGCGTGTGCTCCAACAGGTGGACAAGGGGGACAGTGTCACTGATGCATGCACTGTCACTGCTCACCATCCTTGTGGCCTCCTCAAATGGTGACAGGACAGCGCATGCATCCCTGATCATGGCCCACTGGCGTGGGGGAAAAAAAAACAAGCTCACCTGACCCTGTCCTGGTGCCATAGTCGCACAGGTACTCATTGATGGCCCTCTGCTGCATGTGCAGCCGCTGCAGCATGGCCAATGTTGAGTTCCACCTGGTGGGCATGTCACAAATTAAGCGGTTCTTGGGCAGGTTAAACTCCTTTTGGAGGTCTGCCAGCCGAGCACTGGCATTATATGACCGGCGGAAATGCACACAGACTTTCCTGGCCTACCTCAGGACATCCTGTAAGCCCGGGTACCTGCATAAGAACCGCTGCGCCACCAAGTTAAGGACGTGAGCCAAACAGGGCCCATGGGTCATTTGTCCCTTTCGGGGGGCAGAGAGGAGGTTGGCGCCATTGTCGCAAACCACCATTCCTGCCTCAAGTTGGCGTGGCGTCAACCACCTCTGAACCCGCCCCTGCAGAGCTGACAGAACCTCTGCTCCAGCATGGCCTGCATACTTGTGTAGCCCCTTGAACGGCTACGGAGCACCGCTGGTTCCGAGGACAAAGCACAGGAAGAGGCCATGGAGGAAGAAGAAGAGGAGGGGGTGGAGGAGAGAGGTGTGTCACAATCATTAGTAGTGGTATTTTGGAGGCGTGGTGGCGGAACAACCTTCCACACTACTGCACTTTGTCCTGCATCCTTCCCAGCTGCCAGCAGAGTCACCCAATGCGCGGTGAAACTTAGGTAACGTCCCTGTCCATGCCTGCTGGACCATGAGTCAGCGGTAATATGCACCTTACCGCTGACCGCCCTGTCCAGCGAGGCCAAGACATTGCCTTCCACATGCCGGTAGAGAGCCGGAATCGCCTTCCGTGAGAAAAAGTGGCATTTGGGTACCTGCCACTGAGGAACCGCACATTCCACAAACTCACGGAAAAGGGCAGAGTCTACCAACTGAAAAGGCAGCAGTTGAAGTGCTAGCAATATTGCCAAGCTAACATTCAACCGCTGGGCATGTGGATGGCTGGGAGCGAACTTCTTTCGGCGGTGCAGCAGCTGGGGCAGGGAAATTTGCCTGCTACAATCTGACGTCGGTGTACCGAAAGCAGATTGCCCACAAGTACTTGGCTGTGACACACCTAATTCTACACCTTCATTCCTCTCAGTGCAGGTCTCAGAGAGGACTGAAGGTATAGTGGGGTTGGAGATTTCAGCTGATGAGGAGCAAGGAGAGGTCCTCTTTGTTGTGGGTCTCTTAGATACGCTTGCCAACGAACTGCATGGCAGGTCAACATATGTCTGGTCAAGCATGTGGTGCCCAAGCGGGAGATGTTTTGGCCACGCGAGATATGCTTGAGACATATGTTGCAAATAGCAGCGGTGCGATCTGATGCACTCGTCTCAAAAAAGGCCCACACCAAAGAGCTTTTGGAATAACGCGCAGACACAGCAGCGCCCTGCACATGCGGAGCTTTGGTGTGTGATGCAGTCAGTGTGCTGCCCTTAGGCTGGCCCCTGGAGGGCATCCTGCCTCATTGGTGATGTGCCTCCTCCTCCTCTCTCCTATCAGGCACCCACGTTGAGTCAGTGACCTCATCATCCGTGTTGGCAGCTGCTTTGCCAGACAAAGTATCCTGAGCATGGGTGAGAGAGGATGAGGAGGATGAGGACGGCTTGGTCATCCACTCGACCAAGTCTTCCGCATGTTGTGGCTCAACATGGCCAGCTGCCGAAAAAAAGGCCAAGTGTGTCCCACGGCCACGTGCTGATGAGGATGCACCGTCTCCATGGCCAGCGCTGTTGCCTCTAGACACAGAGCCTGCTTGCCCTCTTTTATTGGCTTGTGACTGTCTGCCTCTCCTTGTTGGCCTTCCAGACATACTAATGGCCTGTAGCTGCACTAAGCTGGGATATACACCTACCATGCCTTGTAACCCACTCTACACAGAAGGATGTCAGCTGCCCCTAACTCTGGAGGTCACCATTAGCCCTCAATAAATATATATATATATATATATATATATATATATATATATATATACATACAGTGGGGACGGAAAGTATTCAGACCCCCTTACATTTTTCACTCTTTGTTATATTGCAGCCATTTGCTAAAATCATTTAAGTTCATTTTTTCCTCATTAATGTACACACAGCACACCATATTGACAGAAAAACATGATTTATTAAAAAAGAAATACTGAAATATCAAATGGTCCTAAGTATTCAGACCCATTGCTGTGACACTCATATATTTAACTCAGGTGCTGTCCATTTCTTCTGATCATCCTTGAGATGGTTCTACACCTTCATTTGAGTCCAGCTGTGTTTTATTATACTGATTGGACTTGATTAGGAAAGCCACACACCTGTCTATGTAAGACCTTACAGCTCACAGTGCATGTCAGAGCAAATGAGAATCATGAGGTCAAAGAAACTGTCTAAAGAGCTCAAAGACAGAATTGTGGCAAGGCACAGATCTGGCCATGGTTATAAAAAAAAATTCTGCTGCACTTAAGGTTCCTAAGAGCACAGTGGCCTCCATAACCTTTAAATGGAAGACGTTTGGAACGACCAGAGCACTTCCTAGAGCTGGCCGTCCGGCCAAACTGAGCTATCGGGGGAGAAGAGTCTTGGTGAGTAGGGATGAGCCGAACACCCCCCGGTTTGGTTCGCACCAGAACCTGCGAACGGACCGAAAATTCGCACGAACGTTAGAACCCCATTGACGTCTATGGGACTCGAACGTTCAAAATCAAAAGTGCTCATTTTAAAGGCTAATTTGCTTGGTATTGTCCTAAAAAGGGTTTGGGGACCCGGGTCCTGCCCCAGGGGACATGTATCGATGTAAAAAATGGCCGTTTTTTCGGGAGCAGTGATTTTAATGATGCTTAAAGTAAAAAAAAAAAAAAAGTGAAATATTCCTTTAAATATCGTACCTGGGGGGTGTCTATAGTATGCCTGTAAAGTGGCGCGTGTTTCCCGTGCTTAGAACAGTCCCTGCACAAAATGTCATTTTTAAAGGAAAAAAAGTCATTTAAAACTGCTTGCGGCTTTAATGTAATGTCGGGTCCTGGCAATATGGATGAAAATCAGTGAGATAAATGGCATGGGTACCCCCCAGTCCATTACCAGGCCCTTTGGGTCTTGTATGGATATTAAGGGGAACCCCGCACCAAAATTAAAAAAGGAAACAGCAGTATACAGGCTCTGTACTCTGAACAGCAGTATACAAGCGGTGCAAACAAGACAGGAACTGTAGGTTTGTTGTTAAGTAGAATCTGTTTGTAATTTTGAACTGGTACATTTTTAACGTGTTTAGCTCCAGCCAAAAAATCTATTTTAAGCTTTTTGGAAAACATAGGGAAAGGTTATCACCCCTGAGACATTTGTTTTGCTGTCTGTGCTCCTCTTCAGAAGATTTCACCTCACTTTTTGTCCCAATGACAAATGTTTTTTTTGAAAATTTGGGTTTTTTTGTGAAACAAGGATTGGTGATAAAGCATCAGTGGAAAGGAGAAATGTTTTTCCCATATTAACTCTTACAGGAGATAATTTCCCTTCCTAGGGGTAGATTTCATCTCACTTCCTGTTGTCTCCTTCCATTTGCAAGTAGGAGTCGTTTGTAAGTTGGATTTTTGAAAGTAGGGGCCTGCCCTATATACTCAGAAATTTGGGCCTTAGGTGTTGTTGTGGCCACAACACTGTAAGCCCTCACAGGGCCCTGCTGTGAAATATTAGATCAAGAATTGTAATTATATGCCCCTGTTGAACAGGGGCAGAAAAATTGGGCCTTTGGTGGTGGTGGTGGTGGTGGTGGTGCTGGTGCCACAACACTGTAAGTCCTCACTCGCTCTTGGTGGGCGCAGAAACGGACCCTGCTGTGAAATAATAGATCAAGAATCGTAATTACATGCCCCTGTTGAACAGGGGCTGAAAAATTGGGCCTTAGGCACTGGTGCTGGTGCCACAACACTGCAACCCCTCACAGATACTCTAGTTGGAACGCAGAAACGAGCCCTGCTGCAAAGTATTGCATCAAAAATTGTAATTACACACCCCTGTTAAACAGGGGCAGAAAAATTGGGCCTTAGGCACTGGTGGCGGCGCCCAGAACCAAAAATGTTCTTACAAGCTATCAGCGTGATCATTGAGGAGGAAGAGGATAATTACTCAGGATAGTCACTCAGCATCAGCATAGGCAGTCTTTGAAGGGATCTGAGATTTCAAAAAAAATTATTCGGTTACATCAGCATCAGGTGCTTGGTAGCTGGTGGTGATCCAAGACTGATTCATTTTTATGAAGGTCAGTCGATCGACCGAGTCGGTGGACAGACGCACCCTGTGATCGGTTACAAAGCCTCCAGCAGCACTGAATGTGCTCTGGCCAGTGATCCATCCTCAAGACCCAGTAACCCAGAGGATTTTTGGTGGGAAAGGTGTCCAAGTCAGATTTTGCCCCTAGGTATTCCTGCACCATGTAAAACAGAAGTGGCGATGGTTGCTGGAACCGATTATACCTTGGGGCTGCGGACTAAAAAATTGTCTGAACGCATCAGTCAGACGGCCACCTTCTCCACCGCTCCTTCTTTGACTGACCGAAGCCTCAGCAACACGTTGTCCAGACACAGGAGTTTGTAACCTCCCAGTCTCTGGGAACGCGTTGCACAGACCTTTCTGCAAGGCCTCCCGAAGATGTTTCATCCTCTGTTCCCTCTGCGACGGCAAGATAAGGTCCGCAACCTTACCCTTGTAACGTGGATCAAGGAGGGTGGCCAGCCAGTATTGGTCCTTCTCCTTCATACCACGAATACGAGGATCCTTACGCAGGCTTTGCAGGATCAGGGAGGCCATGCAGCGTAGGTTTGCTGAGGCATTCGGTCCGGAGTCCTCTGGGTCACTAAGGACGACATGGTCCGCAGCCACCTCCTCCCAGCCACGTACAGGTCCATGTGTTTCTTGGGACTGATCCCTTAAAGACTGCTGCTGATGCTGAGTGCCAGGCTCCACCTCCATACTGACACAATCCTCCTCCTTGTCCTCGTCTTCTTCCTGTGTGATCGGCGGGCACGCAGGAACACTGTCTGGATAAAGGGGGCCTTGAGAGCTAAGGAAGTCCTCCTCTTCCTGCCTCTGTTCTGCCTCAAGTGCCCTGTCCATTATTCCACGCAGCGTGTGCTCCAACAGGTGGACAAGGGGGACAGTGTCACTGATGCATGCACTGTCACTGCTCACCATCCTTGTGGCCTCCTCAAATGGTGACAGGACAGCGCATGCATCCCTGATCATGGCCCACTGGCGTGGGGGAAAAAAAAACAAGCTCACCTGACCCTGTCCTGGTGCCATAGTCGCACAGGTACTCATTGATGGCCCTCTGCTGCATGTGCAGCCGCTGCAGCATGGCCAATGTTGAGTTCCACCTGGTGGGCATGTCACAAATTAGGCGGTTCTTGGGCAGGTTAAACTCCTTTTGGAGGTCTGCCAGCCGAGCACTGGCATTATATGACCGGCGGAAATGCACACAGACTTTCCTGGCCTACCTCAGGACATCCTGTAAGCCCGGGTACCTGCATAAGAACCGCTGCGCCACCAAGTTAAGGACGTGAGCCAAACAGGGCCCATGGGTCATTTGTCCCTTTCGGGGGGCAGAGAGGAGGTTGGTGCCATTGTCGCAAACCACCATTCCTGCCTCAAGTTGGCGTGGCGTCAACCACCTCTGAACCCGCCCCTGCAGAGCTGACAGAACTTCTGCTCCAGTATGGCCTGCATACTTGTGTAGCCCCTTGAACGGCTACGGAGCACCGCTGGTTCCGAGGACAAAGCACAGGAAGAGGCCATGGAGGAAGAAGAAGAGGAGGGGGTGGAGGAGAGAGGTGTGTCACAATCATTAGTAGTGGTATTTTGGAGGCGTGGTGGCGGAACAACCTCCCACACTACTGCACTTTGTCCTGCATCCTTCCCAGCTGCCAGCAGAGTCACCCAATGCGCGGTGAAACTTAGGTAACGTCCCTGTCCATGCCTGCTGGACCATGAGTCAGCGGTAATATGCACCTTACCGCTGACCGCCCTGTCCAGCGAGGCCAAGACATTGCCTTCCACATGCCAGTAGAGAGCCGGAATCGCCTTCCGTGAGAAAAAGTGGCATTTGGGTACCTGCCACTGAGGAACCGCACATTCCACAAACTCACGGAAAAGGGCAGAGTCTACCAACTGAAAAGGCAGCAGTTGACGTGCTAGCAATATTGCCAAGCTAGCATTCAACCGCTGGGCATGTGGATGGCTGGGAGCGAACTTCTTTCGCCGGTGCAGCAGCTGGGGCAGGGAAATTTGCCTGCTACAATCTGACGTCGGTGTACCGAAAGCAGATTGCCCACAAGTACTTGGCTGTGACACACCTAATTCTACACCTTCATTCCTCTCAGTGCAGGTCTCAGAGAGGACTGAAGGTATAGTGGGGTTGGAGATTTCAGCTGATGAGGAGCAAGGAGAGGTCCTCTTTGTTGTGGGTCTCTTAGATACGCTTGCCAACGAACTGCATGGCAGGTCAACATATGTCTGGTCAAGCATGTGGTGCCCAAGCGGGAGATGTTTTGGCCACGCGAGATATGCTTGAGACATATGTTGCAAATAGCAGCGGTGCGATCTGATGCACTCGTCTCAAAAAAGGCCCACACCAAAGAGCTTTTGGAATAACGCGCAGACACAGCAGCGCCCTGCACATGCGGAGCTTTGGTGTGTGATGCAGTCAGTGTGCTGCCCTTAGGCTGGCCCCTGGAGGGCATCCTGCCTCATTGGTGATGTGCCTCCTCCTCCTCTCTCCTATCAGGCACCCACGTTGAGTCAGTGACCTCATCATCCGTGTTGGCAGCTGCTTTGCCAGACAAAGTATCCTGAGCATGAGTGAGAGAGGATGAGGAGGATGAGGATGGCTTGGTCATCCACTCGACCAAGTCTTCCGCATGTTGCGGCTCAACATGGCCAGCTGCCGAAAAAAAGGCCAAGCGTGTCCCACGGCCACGTGCTGATGAGGATGCACCGTCTCCATGGCCAGCGCTGTTGCCTCTAGACACAGAGCCTGCTTGCCCTCTTTTATTGGCTTGTGACTGTCTGCCTCTCCTTGTTGGCCTTCCAGACATACTAATGGCCTGTAGCTGCACTAAGCTGGGATATATATATATATATATATATATATATATATATATATATATATATATACACTGATACTGCAGCTAGCAAAATCAACTGCCTGCCTGTAGTATGAGAACACCACCAACCTTCTACAGGTAGCTTTAACTGAACACTGTGCAGAGCTCGCAAAAAACTAACTTGTAACTTATTTAGCTGCCTGCGGTAGTGATAGGATCAGGAAAACACCACCAACCTGCAGGTAGCTTTAGCTGAACACTGTGCTGAGCTCACACTACACTAACTTGTAGTTTTAGCTGAACACTGTGCAGAGCTTGCAAAAAACTAACTTGTAGCCTATTTAGCTGCCTGCGGAAGTGATAGGATCAGGAAAACACCACCAACCTTCTACAGGTAGCTTTAGGTGAACACTGTGCAGAGCTCGCAAAAAACTAACTTGTAGCTTATTTAGCTGCCTGCGGTAGTGATAGGATCAGGAAAACACCACTAACCTTCTACAGGTAGCTTTAGCTGAACACTGTGCAGAGCTTGCAAAAAACTAACTTGTAGTTTTAGCTGAACACTGTGAGGAGGACGCACTACACTAACTTGTAGCTTTAGCTGAACACTGTTCAGAGGACACACTACACTAACTTGTAGCTTTAGCTGGACACTGTGCAGAGGTCGCACTACACTAACTTGTAGTTTTAGCTAAACACTGTGAGGAGGACGCACTACACTAACTTGTAGCTTTAGCTGAACACTGTGAGGAGGACGCACTACCCTAACTTGTAGCTTTAGCTGAACACTGTGCAGAGGTTGCACTACACTAACTTGTAGTTTTAGCTGAACACTGTTCAGAGGACGCACTACACTAACTTGTAGCTTTAGCTGAACACTGTGCAGAGGTCACACTACACTAACTTGTAGTTTTAGCTGAACACTGTTCAGAGGACGCACTGCACTAACTTGTAGCTTTAGCTGAACACTGTGCAGAGGTCACACTACACTAACTTGTAGCTTTAGCTGAACACTGTGAGGAGGATGCACTACACTAACTGTAAATAGTCTAGCTGCCTGACTGTGGTACTAATAGGATCAAAAGAACACCAGCAATTTTCTTCAGGTAGCTGTAAATACTGTAACAAGACAATCCTGCCTGTCAGTAGGAAGATAACAGGAACGGATCTAGCTAAACTGAATACAGTGTATATATATATATATATATATATATATATATATATATATATATATATATATACACACACACACACACAACACCTGGGATGCATATATATGCACAATACACTGTAAGTGCAGCTAACTCACTGACTGTCCTGCCTAATCTAGCTAACTCAAATGAAATTACACAGTCTCTCTCTCTCTCTCTCTAAGCACGCCGGAACACACTACACAGGGCCACCGTGCAGGCGGCCTTATATAGTGTGGGGCGTGTTCTAAACTCCCTGAGCCATAATTGGCCAAAGCCACCCTGGCTTTGGCCAATTACAGCTTTCTCTACTGACGGCGCTGTGATTGGCCAAGCATGCGGGTCATAGTGCATGCTTGGCCAATCATCAGCCAGCAATGCACTGCGATGCCGCAGTGAATTATGGGCCGTGACGCGCCACACAAATTTGGCACGAATGGCCCATATCGTTCGCAATTCAGCAAATGATCGAACAGCCTATGTTCGAGTCGAACATGGGTTTGACTCGAACACGAAGCTCATCCCTATTGGTGAGAGAGGTAAAGAAGAACCCAAAGATCACTGTGGCTGAGCTCCAGAGATGCAGTCGGGAGATGGGAGAAAGTTGTAGAAAGTCAACCATCACTGCAGCCCTCCACCAGTCGGGGCTTTATGGCAGAGTGGCCCGATGGAAGCCTCTCCTCAGTGCAAGACACACGAAAGCCTGCACGGAGTTTACTAAAAAACACCTGAAGGACTCCAAGATGGTGAGAAATAAGATTCTCTGGTCTGATGAGACCAAGATAGAACTTTTTGGCCTTAATTCTAAACAGTATGTGTGGAGAAAACCAGGCACTGCTCATCACCTGTCCAATACAGTCCCAACAGTGAAGCATGGTGGTGGCAGCATCATGCTGTGGGGGTGTTTTTAAGCTACAGGGACAGGACAACTGATTGCAATCAAGGGAAAGATAAATGCTGCCAAGTACAGGGATATCCTGGATGAAAACCTTCTCCAGAGTGCTCAGGACCTCAGACTGGGCCGAAGGTTTACCTTCCAACAAGACAATGACCCTAAGCACAGCTAAAATAAGGAAGGAGTGGCTTCACAACAACTCCTTGACTGTTCTTGAATGGCCCAGCCAGAGCCCTGACTTAAACCCAATTGAGCATCTCTGGAGAGACCTAAAAATGGCTGTCCATCAATGTTTACCATCCAACCTGACAGAACTGGAGAGGATCTGCAAGGAGGAATGGCAGGGGATCCCCAAATCCAGGTGTGAAAATCTTGTTGCATCTTTCCCAAAAAGACTCATGGCTGTATTAGATCAAAAGGGTGCTTCTACTAAATACTGAGCAAAGGGTCTGAATACTTAGGACCATGTGATATTTCACTTTTTCTTTTTTAATAAATCTGCAAAAATGTCAACAATTCTGTGTTTTTCTGTCAATATGGGGTGCAGTGTGTACATTAATGAGGAAAAAAAATGAACTTAAATGATTTTAGCAAATGCCTGCAATATAACAAAGAGTGAAAAATTTAAGGGGGTCTGAATACTTTCCGTCCCCACTGTATATAATATATAATATTTTTGTATTATTTTTATATTATTAAAGCCTTGACCGCACCACAGAATACATATACAAACCTACTACTTTGGAAATTTAGAATGAAGCACAGGAAGTCTAATTATCTCTAAGCATATTTGGTAATTGCCACTTCACCAACACTACAATCCTTCAGTTTAGGAGACTGCTGAAGAGCTGTATTACAGAAAGAGGCACACAAATAGATATAGGAGAGAGGTCTCCTTGAATACCGCCTCTTCACAGACATACAATGAGAAAACTACAGCGGCTGGTTGCTCAGAAAATGTAGATTGATGAACCACTTACTGCCTGTATCATTAGCAATGTCCTTATGAAAGCAGGAAATTGTTCAATAAATGGACACGACTAAAGAGACTAAGGGCATGTTCTTGCTGGAATGGAAAAGATGATTTTGAGGACAATATTCCTGTAAGGGCGAAGAACAGTGAAGTAGGTTCATCCAAAGTACAGGGGAGAGAAGGAGCTGATCCATTCAATGATTTAAATTAAACCAAATCATGTAAATGTTTTAAAGTGATAGGCACACAAGGATTACTTAAAATATCACTGCATTTCTTTCTCTGCAGAATATCCTCATGTACATACAGTGGATATAGAAAAGAATCACCCCCCCCCCTTAAAATAATCCCATTTTGCTGCTTTGCACCCTGAAATGAAGACAGACACAGTTTTTGTTTTATCCAGCTGTATTTACTAGTGCAACTTATAACATCCACATGAAAGATATAACACCAACATGTCAGGGGAAAAAAAACCCAGAATCACTGAGTTGGGAAAAGGATCACCCCCTTATGTCAGTATTTTGCTGAACCACCTTTTGCTTTTAATTACAGCCCTTAGTCTGTTGGGATATGTCTCTACTAACTTTGCTCATCTAGACTTTTGCAATATTTGCCCACTCTTCTTTTCAGAACTGCTCAAGTTCAGTTAAATTTGATGGTGACCGTTTGTGGACTGCAGTCTTCAAGTCATTCCATAGATTTTCAATAGAGTTTAAGTCTGGGCTCTGACTAAGCCATGCCAGGACGTTCACCTTTTTCTTCTTCAACCACTGTGTGGTCATTTTTGCTGTGTGCTTTGGGTCATTGTCTTGTTGAAAGGTAAACCTTCTTCCCATTGACAACTTTCTGACAGAGGGCAGCAGATTTTCCTCAAGAATTTGATGGTTTTTGCCCCATCCATTTTTCTTCTATCCTGACAAGTGCTCCAGTCCCTGCAGAGAAACACCCCCATAACAGGATATTACCACCTCCGTGCTTTACTGTACGAATGGTGTTATTTGGATGGTGAGCTGTATTGGATTTCCACCAGACATATCGTTTGGTGTTGAGGCCAAATAATTCAATTTTAGTCTCATCTGACCACCTTAAAGGTTCTGAGGCCACATTGAAAAAGGTGTTATGGTCAGATATATATTCTATACCCACTGTATACAGCATATGGGATACAGAGCTGTCTGTTTAACCACTTGCCTACAGGGCATTTCACCCCCTTTCTGCCCAGGCCAATTTTCAGCTTGCAGAGCTGTCACACTCTGAATGACAATTGCGTGGTCCTGCTACACTGTAACCTTCTGAATTTTTTATAATTTTCTTCACACACATAGAGCTTTCTGTTGGTGGTATTTAATCACGACTGGGTTTTTAATTTTTTGCAAAAAAAAATAAAATTTTGGAAAAAAAATAAAATTTTGGAAATAAGTAATTTTTCTCCTTCACTGATGTGCGCTGATGAGGCGGCACTGATGGGCACTGATGAGGGGGTACTTATGGGCACTGATGTGGTGGCACTTATGGGCACTAATTAGGTGGCACTGTTAAGGAGGCACTAATATGCTGCACTTAGGGGCACTGATAGGTTGCACTGATGAGCATAGATAGGTGGCATTGATGGGTGGCACTGGTGGGCACTGATAGGCGGGACTGGTGGGCTTTGATAGGCAGCACAGATAGGCAGCACCGATGGGCATCAATGATGGGCATTGATGAACAGCACTGATAGCCAGCACTAACTGGCATCATTAATGGGCACTGATTGGTGGCACTTGTGGGCACTGATTACTGGCACTGGTGGGCACTGATTTCTGGCACTGGTGGCGCTTTATTGTAATCAGGGCACTGATGATCAGTGCCCTGATTACATGTTTCGACGTCCGCTGCGAGGAGATGCCACTGATCGGCTCTCCTCGCCACAAACACTCTGTCAGTATGAGGTGATGAGAGGCGATTATCGGCATTTCCGTGTTTACATGTGACTGGCTGTGATTGGACACAGCTGATCACATGGTTAAAGAGCGACGGCTCCTTACAGATATTGGGATTGCGCCATGTCCTAGCAACATGGCGAGGCCGCGATCGCCACACTGCTTACCCCCACGGGCACGTGAGAGCGGCCGTTCTGGGATGACGTCATATGATGACGTCCCAGAAGGAGAGCTGCACCACCCCTCCACCCTCAGAGGATGTTTGACCGGGGATGAGGATGCAAAATATCCAGTTTTAACCCCAAAAAGGCTGACTCTCTGCACTGCAACCATGTGCATTGCATGTAGTTGTAGGGCATTTGCAGTGAAGCCCCATACACCTAATTGGCATTGAATGCAGTTTTAATGTGGTTTTATTTTTGCCACAACTGCAAAGCATTGCAGCATGTAAACAGCCTCAAAGTGGTTGTAAACCCACTAAAATAAACAAAAAACCCCTGCAAGACAAAGGCATAATGAGCTAGTAAGCATAGCATACTAGCTCATTATGAAATACTCACCTTAGATCGAAGCCCCTCGCAGCGGTCCTCGTACACTGCTCCGGCCAGCGACATCGCTCTTGGAGTTACTTCCGGGTATCACGGACTCCAGCACTATGATTACCCGAAGCCGCGATGACGTCACTCCCGCACATGTGCGCGGGAGCTGCCGGTAATGGCACACTAGCTGAAGCAATGGCACGAATGAACCATTGCTTCAGTGCGCATGTGCCAATGACGATACAGGGGATATTTCCTAAACCGTGCAGGTTTAGGAGATATCCGGGGTAGCTACAGATAAACCTTATTATAGGCTTACCTGTAGTAAAAAGTGGATTGTTAGGGTTTACAACCACTTTAAGCGGCTGCACTTGCTATGGGGGCACTCTGGCGGGCTCGCACCCACTCCCTCCTTACTGGCTGTGATTGACAGCAGCGGGAGACAATGGCCCCTGTTGCTGTCTCTGAGCCAATAAGGAGGGTGAGAGCCGCTACTCTTGTGCACATCACTGGATTGCAGAGAATGCATTCAGGTAAAAAACCTTCAGCCTTTACAACCACTTAAACTTAAAAATTGGAACTTGGGTATCAGTATTTAGTGATTTCAGCATTTCTTTTTTTTATATCTTTATATTTTATCTTATAACATTTTTTGTGTTTTTTTTTTCCAAGAGGTAACTCAAGAAGCAGTATTGTTAACTCACTCCAGGAATTTAGGAGTTTACTGGATTTTACAGTATCAACAGGGTAATTGTAGCCTTTGTAAAGGAATAAGTTATTGGGAAATGTTAATACATTTTAGATATGTGTTTTTTTTATTTTCTTTATGCCCCTGACATGTATTTTTATTATATTACAGGAAGTCCCCGAGTTATGAACACAATAGGGACTGTAGGTTTGTTCATAAGTCGAAGTTGTTCGTAATTCGCAACACTGCATTCGTAAGTGTAACTTCCGGTCGCAACACTGCATTCGTAAGTGTAATGTCCGCCTGTGCATGGATGTGGGATGTTCCGGGCGCTTGTTGTGTTATCTGGGGCTCTTCTGGCCATGCAGTACATGTAGTACTGCAGTGTGGGATGTGTCTGGAGGTATCCAGGACCAGCGCGGAGCACAAGTGGCCGGCATTTGAGGCCGTTCGTAAGTAGGAGTCGTTCGTAACTCGGGTGTTCATAACTCGGGGACTGCCTGTATTATTAATTATATATTATTATAACACAATAATTCATGTAGGGCAGAGTATTCATATTATAACATATAAAGATTTTTTTTTTTAAGTTCTAATCTGTTGTAATGTCTCCAGTAAGTTTAAATCACAGAAAATGTTATAGGATATACATGGAATATTTAGTCTCATGTCTGATAAGACACTAAAATGCTTGTTTTTTTACAGAGTTTGTTGCAGGCAGATATTCTGTTTGGCCTCATTTAGTGCAGCACATCAATGTCAGATGGAATGCAAGATGCATTATTTATAAAACTCAGAGGGGAACCTCTATGACCAGAGGGTTGTTAGCAATTATCCCTGTCCAGTACCAAAAAACTTGGTCAAAACTTAATGAGATATAAAAACTTTTTTCTGAAGTTAGTGTATGGATAAAACTTTCCAGGAGATGTATCCAATGTCATCCAAAATTCACCCTAGATCAACGACAGATCAGTCATCTAATTTATAACATTCACCTGTTCATCGATGATTCACTAAATATCTGGATTTTATATAGTGCTGCTATGATGTAGCATTTGCAATATTTGTAATTCACAAAATGCTACTAGAAACTCTGGAATATTTGGCCGCTGGTTAATCTAAAAGCCAGCCAAGGACAGCCTGTGGTACACGTGCATTCACCGTGTAATTGCTTCATTTGCACACACTCTATATCATCATGTGCTGTTCGCCTTTATAAATTCATCCCAGACTTTTCAGATTTTTTTTTAATCAGCCCTTGGTGATGATATTTTTTTTATAAGCTGCAACAACAATATGTGTATACACCTATACAGTTACAACATTTCTGAACAGGGAGAGGTTATTGTTTGATGGATTGGCATTGTGTGAAATGACTAGCTGCTGTCCAGAGTTTACAGAACCAGGGAGTTATCAGAGCAAAAATCTATGGAATATTGTTGTTTATTTTACAAACTATGCATCTACAAACAGTAGCAGACACGGGCAAATAGCTGTACTTGATTAAAGGTATGGCAAATCTTCCTACCTGCACCTTGTGTTTTTCATCTACATAGGATTTACATTAATCCTGTAGTTTCATGGTGTCATTTGTTGCTCTGTATGCACAGCCTATAACAGGGCTGGATCTAGCTGGCCTGATGTGGGGTTGCAGTAAAAAATGTCAGAGGGGCAGAGGATGGGAGGTCAGCAGAGAAATGTACTGAGGGGCAGAGGATAGGATTAGCTGTCTGCAGGCCACTGTAACAGAGTTATTAGTTTTTAGGACAGCATACAGGGGTCAGCTGGGCAGTGTACAGTGGGTCGACAGGGGAGTGCACAGGAATTGGTAAGGCAGTGTACTGGGAATCAGTAGGGCAGAGGACATGGATCATCGCTGGCAGGGCAGAGAACAGGGGTCACTGCTGGCAGGAGAGAGGACAGGGGTCATCCCCCGGTAGAAGAGAGGACAGGAGTCACTGCTGGAAGGAGAAAGGACAAGGGTCACTCCTGGAAGGGGAGAGGACAGGAGTCACCCCTGGAAGGAGAGAGGACAGGGGTCACCCCTGGTAGAAGAGAGGACAGGGGTCACCCCTGGTATTAGAGAAAACAGGGGTCACTGCTGGAAGAAGAAAGGACAAGGATCACCACTGGAAGGGGAGAGGACAATAGTCACCCCTGATAGGAGAGAGAACAGGGGTCACCGCTGTAAGGAGAGAGGACAAGGGTCACTGCTGGAAGGAGAAAGGACAAGGGTCACCGCTGGAAGGGAAGAGGACAGGAGTCACCCCTGGTAGGAGAGAGGACAGGGGTCCCCACTGGAAGGAGAAAGGACAAGGGTCACCGCTGGAAGGGAAGAGGACAGGAGTCACCCCTGGTAGGAGAGAGGACAGGGGTCACCACTGGAAGACGAAAGGACAAGGGTCACCGCTGGAAGGGGAGAGGACAGGAGTCACCCCTGGTAGGAGAGAGGACAGGGGTCACCGCTGGAAGGAGAGAGGACAAGGGTCACCGCTGGAAGGAGAAAGGACAAGGGTCACCGCTGGAAGGGAAGAGGACAGGAGTCACCCCTGGTAGGAGAGAGGACAGGGGTCACCGCTGGAAGGAGAAAGGACAAGGGTCACCGCTGGAAGGGGAGAGGACAGGAGTCACCCCTGGTAGGAGAGAGGACAGGGGTCACCGCTGGAAGGAGAGAGGACAGGGGTCACCACTGGATGGAGAGCAGATAGGGGTCACCGCTGGAAGGAGAGAGGACAGGTGACAGCTCAGCATAGCTCCCATTCCTGTACTTCACTGTACATACACAGCCCAAGCACAGGCAGCAAGATCTCCTCCCCGGCTCTTCTCTACACAACACAGAGCTGAAATCTCTTTCACACAGCTACAATCTGCACTGTGTGTAGCTGGTGGCTATGTTGCACTTCTGACCTGTGAAATTCAGAATGGCAGTGCGGCTGAACTAAACAGCTACACACAGTGCAGTGCACGTAACTGTGTGAAAGAGAATCAGATTTCAGCTATGTGCTGTGAGGAGAAGATCTTGCTGCCTGTGCTCAGGCTGTGTATGTACAGTATGTACAACCAAAAACGTTAATGTATTTTATTGGGGTTTCATGTGATAGACCAACACAAAGTGGCACATAATTTGGAAGTGGAAGGAAAATGACAAATGGTTTTCACATTTTTTTTTTATAAATAATTATCTGAAAAGTGTGGTGTGCATTTGTATTCAGCCCCCTTCACTCTGATACCCCTAACTATTCTAAATCTAGTGGAACCAATTGCCTTCAGAAGTACATTAGTAAATAGGGTCCACCTGTGCTTAATCTCAATATAAATACAGCTGTTCTGTAAATCCCTCAGAGGTTTGTTAGAGAACCTTAGTGAACAAACAGCATCATGAAGGCCAAGGAACACACCTGACAGGCCAGGGATAAAGTTGTGGAGAAGTTTAAAGCAGGGTTAGGTTTTAAAAAAATACCCAAAGCTTTGAACATCTCACAAAGCACCATTGCATCCATCATCTGAAAATGGAAAGAGTATGGCACAACTGCAAACCTACCAAGACATGGCCGTCCACCTGAATTGACAGGCACGGAAAGGAGAGCAGAGCAGCTGCAGAGATCCACAGCTCAGGTGGTTAAATCTATCCACAGGACAACTATTAGTCGTGCACTCCACAAATCAGGGACAGGGAAGCTGGTCTGAGTTGATAGGAAGATAGATAGAGCCAAATTTAGTACAATCTTAGAAGAAAACCTGTTAGAGCCTGCAAAAGACTTGAGACTGGGGTGGAGGTTCACCTTCCAGCAGGACAACGACAATGAACATACAGCCAGAGCTACAATGGAATGGTTTAGATCAAAGCATATTCATGTGTTAGAATGGCCCAGTCAAAGTCCAGACCTAAATCCGATTGAGAATCTGTGGCAAGACTTGAAAATTGCTGTTCACAGACACTCTCCATCCAATCTGACAGAGCTTGAGCTATTTTGCAAAGAAGAATGGGCAAAAATGTCCCTCTCTAGATGATCAAAGCTGGTAGAGACATCCCCAAAAAGACTTGTAGCTGTAATTTTACCAAAAGGTGGTTCTACAAAGTATTGAAACAGGGGGCTGAATAAAAATGCACGCCACATTTTTCAGATATTTATTTGTAAAAAAACTATAATTTTCGTTCCACTAATATTTATAAGCGAAAGACCAATTTAATTTCTGCAGTGCCAGTTCATCGTGCACAGATTACCACAGATACCAATTAGCACTTGGCACTCCGTGGCATATTTAAACTGCTCTATCACTGTGAACAGTCGCTGGATGATCTTCAGCTTGTTCCTGACTTCCCAAGACCTGATCTGCTGTTCCTGTTTGCTTGTGTATGACCCGGCTTGCCTTTGGATTTTGCCTCTGCTTGTGTTCTAGCTCTGTTACCCAGTATCACGACTTTGGCTCGTTTACTGGATCTGATCTGCCTGCTGACTTGGTACCGCATTGTCCGGCTTTGCCTGCTGATTCGGTACCTTACTGCCTGGTTGCCACTGACTGCTGCTCCACTCCTGGTTCTACTTCCATCCCACGCTCTGGTGCCAAGCTGATCTTGCATCCTGTTCTGAGGACTGTGACTACCAGCTCTACCCCCTACAGAGTGGACATCACCAGCCAGCTGCTATGGCACTTGTACCACTCCTTGCCTTTACACTCTCTGTCCCCACCTTCAGGAGTGTTAGGCGGGAGGTGCAAGAGAGGCCTCCACCACATTCCAGTCTTCACCAGGTATGTGATAGCATGCCACACTTTTCACATATTTATCTGTAAAATATTTTGAAAATCATTTATCATTTTCCTTCCCCTTCACAATTATGTGCCACTTTGTGTTGGTCTATCACATAAAATCCCAATAAAATACATTTACGTTTTTGGTTTTAACGTGACAAAATATGGAAAATTTCAAGGGGTATGAATACTTTTTCAAGGCACTGTACAGTGCAAAGATGGAAGATGGCCAGGCACAGCGTCAGATGTGGAGGAGGGTTGTTAGTGGAATGCTTTGGGGGGGCGTAACCCACCCCAGCACCCCCTAGATCTGGCCATGGCTTATAGTAGAGAAAATCATCACATTCCTGTATCAGAATTTTCTGTTTGTGTTGAAACATGAGGCATGTGGCATGGCTCTGCACAGGTTAATGCAAGGCCTCTGTCTGTAGTCTAAGAACTGACACTTCCTGTGAAGGAACTACATATCCCACATTACTGGGTCTCTCAGTCTAGTGCTCTCCAGGTGCAGTAATAAGATCTTACACAGACACAGGCACACAGAACATTCATAGACACACAGAGAGCTCATTTATGCAGCTGGTAGATAATGTGTTTCATCACATTAGCACTGTGGGACCAAGAAACAGGACGTTGCCTTGTCTCTTTGGTGCATAATGACAAGCTAGCTAATGCAATACATGAATATAGAAGGATTGAATTTGAAACTTGTTTACCTAAAAGAATTGATGCTGTTTTGAAGCCAAAGGGTATCCAAATATTGATTTAATTTAGATTTTTCTTCTGTTCGCTCACTCTGCAATTTTTAAATTGATAAAGAAGTAAAATATATATTTTTGAAAGCATTCCTACATTACATTATTTCTTTGCACCTGCCAAAATCTTTTTGCACAGTACTGTACACAGAGACAGCAAAATGTTGATGTCAGATGATTATTTTATAACTTACAACACTTCACATATTCTGAATAAACATATTAGTACAAAGAAGATTACCGTGTCAAAAATCAAACTGTCAATATTTCTGGTGAATGAATAATTTTAGCATCATTTGTGTCCAAATCAACATATATGCCTTTTATAACCTAGGACCCTTCAATTTTTTTCTGTTTCAAAGGTCTAAGCCGGCCATAGATGGTGCGATTTTCTTTTGCTTGATTTCCCCATCAACACAGTCAGTGTTGATAGGGAAATCCCTCCACCGCAGCTATTGTGTTCTCCTGAATTGGGGGGGGGGGGCATTGCTACTGGAAGAACTCACAGTGATTATTGCTAGCCACGCTGGTTGTACCCAAGTCGATTGATGGGCACAATCATCCTGCCCATAGATGGTTCGAATCTTGGCTGGTTTCAAACCAAAAAAAGATTCAAACCATTTATATCTGGCTTCTCTGTAAGTACAAATAGAACAGTATAGCCATAGAACTTTTATGGCAAATGTCAGTAGAACTGGCAAGCAATGCAGGCGAGACACAGTTTGGAATAACTTTATTAAATCAACCCCATTCATTTAGTAAATCTACCCCATTACCTGTGGTAAAATATACCTATTTTCTGGCATCTGGCATTTCGCCAGATTTTTAGAGACTTTGTTGTGTATATACAAACATATCCATAATTTACTACAAACCTCCCAATCACTCCAAACATAATACAATGTACTGTACGTGCATATCACAATGGTCTAGTCCCTCGTAAAGCCTAGTACACACCACTTGTCTTTTTTTTGTTCAACCCAGTGGTTGAACGAAAAAAAACTGACAGCTCCAGTCGGAGCTGCTGAACTAAAGATCGATGTTCTGCTGTTCTATTGAGTTCTGACAGGGGGATGATCGGGAGCCGATCGGCTGCTGGGTTTCCAGTATGCTCGTCTGACAGAAGCCAACCAAACATTTTTATTGAACTGGCCAATGTCGCCCGACATTCAGCCAGTGTATACTAGACTTTAAAACATATGTCATATATGTAATGGGGATATATTTATGTTTTTCTGTTTCAATAACTTTATTAGTTTTACATAAGAGAGTAATACAATTTAGTAGGCATTTTTACATTACTGAGGCTATCGAGAACAGTAAAGGCATACAGCAGTATCAAGTCAATGGACACCAGTATAGTCCCATGTTTCAAGCAGGTAATATTCGCAACCTTTAGGCTACTAGATGCAATGGATTAGCTCAAGGGCATAAACCCAAAGTGAACCCATCAAAAATGTCAACAATATAAATTTGAAGATATGAGAGGTTCCATACTGAGATAAACCTCCGATAGGATCAGGAGTCAGGGTACAAAACCCAGCTGAATAAAAAAACGGTATTTCTATATACCTGACAAGACCAGCTAGGTATAATCACGGCAATTACCACACTCACAAGACCCTCTTAGTACTGCAGTACTGAGGAGACAGCTTCTTGAGAACACAAGAAGAGATGAGTCAAAGTCGATGTTCAAAGGTGTCTGATTTAATTCTGGGCGGGTATACAACTTATATAAGTTATCATTAGCCAATCATAATATGGAAAATGGGCGGGGTTAATACAGAGGTGTACATTACATATTATTACATATCATTAATTATGCCATCTGCTTTCATGACTCATAGTCATAAGTCCTGCTTCCCTGTGTCATGTCTCATGACACAGGAACGGGCCCAGACATTGAGCAACAATTCTTTATTTAGACGGTACAGAATAAAACTGCTTACACAAGCTATATTTTCCTATATGTGTGCTTTATAGAGAACCTGTTATTAACTAGTTGACTTTAACTAGAGTCTGAATATACAAGTTAAGATATATGAATCCAAAATGGAGTCACTTCTGTTCAGTTATATTACTACACCAACATTATCATAAACAATTTAGAAAGAAAATCTCAAAAGAGCAAAAGCGGGAAGAGAAAAGAAGATGAAGAAGGGAGACAAGGAATGTCCATCCAAAGATCTAGGAGATCTAGGAGTCCGACGTCATCTCGCCAAGGAGACCATCTCTAGGTATCCGGGACCTGTAAATAAGAGAGCCAGGGGTTCCATATTTATATATATAATACAGTTCAGCTTGCGCTTCATCAAAGCAATATCTACCATGAGACTTTTCCACACAGTGGTTATTGAGATTTTGGCCGCCAAAAAGATAAAATAAATTAAAGTTTGTGTGTGTCTAGGGATATTTTCAACTGGTTCATTTAACAACGCTATCTGAGTATCTTTAGTAATATTGACCATGGTGACAGAATAAACGAAGGAATGGATCCGTATCCAGAAATGCCTGACTTTAGCACAGGTCCACCAAATGTGAAGGGTTGTCCCCACTTGACCACAATACTCTACTTTTTCACAATTATTTTTAGAGATATCTTCCTACTGACAAGTTCCCACTGACATCATTGATCTTTTTAGCTATCTATAAGGGGGTCATTTTTCCCAGTGACCATGAATTATAGATATAGTAACTTTTAGCAGGGTTTCCTGAGACTGGAAAGATATTTCAAGGGTTCCTCTGTGTTGAAAAGGTTGAGCAAGTATGCTTAAAAGTGTAACTATAGTCAACACTTTGTTTTTCATTTTGGATAGAGAGTAAGGGAGGGTTAGAACCACTGATAGATTTTTTTTTTTTTTAAATCTTCGCCATTAGATTTCCCCTCTATTACTTTTCTGAGGACAACCCCAACTTTGGAATTTTCTTCAATTTCATTGATAATGGTAAACAGGACAAATAGAGAGGATGAATCTCTCCAATGGGGGCACAGACAGCAATAAAAACCTAATAGGTGTTCTATTATCTCTCCACCCTAACTGAAACGAAAAAAAAGAAATACTTTAAGTAAGTACAAAATATCTTTCTAAATGTTAAATATTGAAAGAAAATAGTATAAAAAAATCACACCGTACAAACAAATGGCCACTGCCCTCACCTATAACGGGCGTTTGCAGCAAGGAGCATATGGAAGGGCAACACATGCAAAACAAAATCAAAGAAATTTCCAACTCAACTTACTGACCAGCCTGCTAACCAACCGAATTGTCCTGTCTAACAGTATGCGCCAAAAATCACACACACACATATATATATATATATATATATATATATATATATATATATATATATATATATATATATATATATAAATACCCTTCTTCCACCAATAAAAAAACATTGTGGAAGAAGGGTATTTATATATGTGTGTTATTTTTTATACTATTGTTTTTAAAGATATTTTGTATTTACCTAAATGAACTTAGTTGTTTTTGATACGCCACATGTGTCCTGTGAAAGCAGCTCCCCTTTAACTAGTATTCTAGTCACCTTTTTCTTTTCTTTACCGTTTTATTAGCAAGGGAGGGGGCCGTTTTAGGGTGGAGGGGCAGGGAGGGGGCGTTTTAGGTTGGAGAGGCAGGGAGGGGGGCGTTTTAGGTTGGAGAGGCAGGGAGGGGGGCGTTTTAGGTTGGAGAGGCAGGGAGGAGGGTTTGTTTAGGGTGGAGAGGCAGGGAGGAGGGTTTGTTTAGGGTGGAGAGGCAGGGAGGAGGGTTTGTTTAGGGTGGAGAGGCAGGGAGGAGGGTTTGTTTAGGGTGGAGAGGCAGGGAGGGGGGCCATTTTAGGGTGGAGATGTGGGGGGGTGTTTTAGGAAGGGGGGGGTTGGGGTTTGGGTACCCCACAGCTGCCAGTCGCTGCCCTGCACCACAACATTCAGCAGCCCCACCCTCCATGAAGCTCTGCAGCAGCTGAGAAAAGTGAACAGAGGTGGGGAGAGCCAGGCTCATGACAGGACATGCTACATACCGGGTAGAGCAGTCACTCTGTAGCCGCCCTGCAGAGGAGTCTGAGGACTAGGGGGAAACATGTTGCCGGGAGGGAGAGACATGCCATTGAAAACAGCAAAAATTGCAGCAGCCAGGTACACTTTGTCTTCAGCTGTTGCAATCCTCTGTCATTCACAGTGAGAACGATCATCTCTGACACCCTCTGTTCCGGTACACCGTGCTCGGGCTCAGCTCTGCATCCACCCGCCACATCTATGATCCGCTCCCCGGCTCACATCACAGGGTCCTGGGTTGTGGTAAAGTAGTCTCTGCAGTGTCTGCACTAAACTCTGACTCTGAAACTGGAATTGATGCCGTAGTGCTGAAAAAGCACCCCCCAGTCACCCTCTGGTCTCGGCCAATTAAAAAAAATGAACAAGAGCCAGGGACAAATCACTGGAGAGTAGGAGTGTTTGCGGGCGCATTCATTGCACCCTGCACACGCCCTAAACACGGGAAAATCAGCTCCCCAGCTTGCATTGATTGCAAGCTGGGAATCGTCCCATAGACCGCCGCGTGTCTGGCGCCTGGTCACTCTTAACCACTTTAGCCCCGGAAGATTTTACACCCTTCCTGACCAAAGCATTTTTCGCGATTCAGCACTGCGTCGCTTTAGCCGACAATTGCGTGGTCGTGCAAAGTTGTACCCAAACAAAATTGACGTCCTTTTTTTCCCACAAATAGAGCTCTCTTTTGGCTGTATTTGATCACCTCTGCGATTTTTATTTTTTGCTCTATAAACAAAAAAAGAGTGACAATGTTAAAAAAAAGCAATATTTTTTACTTTTTTGCTATAATAAATATCCCCAAAAAATATATAAAAACCAAATTTCTTTCTCAGTTTGGTAAAAAAAAATCACAATAAGTGTATATTGATTGGTTTGTGCAAAAGTTATAGCGTCTACAAAATAGGGGATAGATTTATGGCATTTTTATTATTATTTTTTTTTATTAGTAAAGGCAGCGATCTGCGATTTTTATAGTGACTGCGACATTATGGCAGACTCATCAGACACTTTTGACACTATTTTGGGATCATTGTCATTTATACAGCGATCAATGCTATAAAAATGCACTGATTACTGTGTAAATGACACTGGCAGGGAAGGTGTTAAACACCAGGGGGTGATCAAGGGGTTAAGTGTGTCCTAGGGAGCTGTCCTAACTGTAGGGGGGATGGGCTACCACTGACATAACAGCAAACACTGCTCCCAATGACAGGGAGCAGTGGATCTCGGTCATGTAACAAGGCAGAACAGGGAAATGTGTTGTTTACAAAGGCATCTCCCTGTTCTGCCTCTCCACACCGCAATCGCGGGCTGCTTTTTTTTGGCCAAAAGCTTGGGGGGGGGGTGGCGGCTATGGACGGGCTGCCACTGCCTTCCACTAATCGATCTCTACTGAAAAATAAATGTAATGATTTGGCATGGGTTAGGGTGACTATTACTGCAATTTGTATGCTTGTCTTAGCTCTTGCACTAACGTACCTAATAAAACTGCCACCTTTTTTTTCATAGATTACATTACTTGATGAAGAGAAGGCGAGCTGCCTTGCAATGCAGTGGAACGGATCTACTGTGCATAAATTGTACCAAATATAAATTAGGACTCTATTGTACAGTACATATCCAATCCATTACCAGTATTTAACTCATTGGAGCTTCTTAAATGGTATTGTATTTGTATAGTATACTCATTTGAATGCTCCCAACCCTATTCTGACAGCAGTGGATGTTGTGCACAAGTGAAGGCATAACATGCTTGTAATGATTATACTCAACTTAATTGTTATGCATGTATGTCTTAAAGTGGATGTAAACCATCTCCTATACCTAGTGAAGTGAACAGCCTCAGATGATACATGGAGAAGAAAAAAATCTCCCTACATAAGTTTTACATGTATATCTGCTGTCTTCAGCTTTCTAGACTCTTTAGAAAGTGCACATTGTGTTCAAATTTTTTCTTCCTCTTCCAGCATCTGGTCCTGGTGACTTATTAATGTTAAGTTTTCCAAGTCTATTTTTAATTCTGTCCTTTGTTAGCCATGAGGGTGCTTCCTGTGATGTGTCATGATGTTAAACACTGCAGTTTTGATTACTGAAGCTCCCCGATTCCCTTGTGAAGACTGAGGAAAAGAATAAATTCAATACCTTTGCCATCTCCCATCTTTGTAACCAGATTTCCTTCCTCATTCTTTATGGGGCCAATATGGTCTGTTATCCCTTTTTTACTGTTTATATACTTAAAAAAGTGTCTTTCGTGTTCTATTATAGTTGCCCTAATTGCACCCTTACATTTCTTGTTGCATTCTTTGAAAAGTCTGAATGCTGATGATGAACCCTCAGCCTTGTATTTTTGAAGGCCTTCTCCTTTGCTTTTATATGCATTTTTACATTTAGTTAAGCAATCCAGGACTTTTGTTCACTCACAAATTTATTTCCCATTGGGATGCATTGGCTAATGCCCTTATTTAATATGCTCTTAAAGCAAACCCATCTCTCCTCCGTGTTCTTTGTTTCTAAGAATTTATCCCTATTAATATCTTCTAGCAAGATTCATAGTTTAGGGAAGTTGGCTCTTTTGAAATCCAGTGTCTTTGTATTGCCCTTATGTTTCCTATTTGTGTGATTTATACTGAAGCTAATTGACCTGTGATCGCTGTTTCCTAAATTGCCCCTTTTTTCTACATCCGTGATCAGGACTGTATTGTTGGTAATCAGTAGGCCTAGTAACGCTTTGTTTCTAGTTGGTGTGTCTACCATCTGACCCATGAAATTGTCTTGCAAGACATTTAGGAACAGGTGAGCCTAATGCCGCGTACACACGAGCGGACTTTCTATCCTACTTGGTCCGGCACACTTTCCGACGGACTTTGTCCGCCAGGTGCGCCGGACTTTAAAACGAACGGACTTGCCCACACACGCCGGGATTTTCCGGCGGGCTAAGTCCGCCCGTCTTTCCGACGGACTTTCGCCGGAGTTCCGGCGGACTTTCAGAATGAACGGACTTGCCCACACACGGACAAGTCCGTTCATTTTGAACGTGACTCAGGTGCGACGGGACTAGAAAAGGATGTCAATCTTGCCGCTTTTATCGGCTAGATTGACACCTTGCGAGCCCCGTCGCGGGGCATACCAGGCCCTTAGGTCTGGTATGGATTATAAAGGGGAACCCCGCTACGCCGAAAAAACGGCGTGGGGTCCCCCTAAAATCCATACCAGACCCCGATCCGAGCACGCAGCCTGGCCGGTCAGGAAAGGGGGTGGGGACGAGCGAGCGCCCCCCCCCCCTCCTGAACCGTACCAGGCCGCATGCCCTCAACATGGGGGGTGGGTGCTTTGGGGGAGGGGGGCGCCCTGCGCCCCCCCCCCCAAAGCACCTTGTCCCCATGTTGATGAGGACAAGGGCCTCTTCCCGACAACCCTGGCCGTTGGTTGTCGGGGTCTGCGGGCGGGGGCTTATCGGAATCTGGGAGCCCCCTTTAATAAGGGGGCCCCCAGATCCCGGCCCCCCACCCTATGTAAATGAGTATGGGGTACATGGTACCCCTACCCATTTACCTAGGAAAAAAGTGTAAGTAATAAAACACACTACACAGGTTTTTAAAATATTTTATTAAACAGCTCCGGGGGGGGGGATCTTCCTCCGGCTTCGGGGGTCTTCTTCCGGCTTCGGGGGTCCCTCCGCTTCATCTTCTCCCGGCGTCCGGTTGGTTCTTCTCCGCTCTCCGGCCTCTTCTCCCGGTGTCGCAGGTCTTCGGCCGGCCCCTCCGCTCTCTTCATGTAGCTCTATTGCGAGCGGAGGTCCGGACTTCTGGGCTTCTTGGCTTCTTGGCTTCTCTTCTCTTCCCCCAGATGTTGACACGACGCTCTCTCCGGCTGGACTGGTTTCTGAGGGCTGCGTTGTGACTTATATAGGCGGAGACCCCGCCCCCATATGATGTCACAGTCCCTGGGCATGCTGGGACTGTGACGTTTTAGGGGGCGTGGTCGGGGGGCGTGGTCGACCACGCCCCCTAAAACGTCACAGTCCCAGCATGCCCAGGGACTGTGACATCATATGGGGGCGGGGTCTCCGCCTATATAAGTCACAACGCAGCCCTCAGAAACCAGTCCAGCCGGAGAGAGCGTCGTGTCAACATCTGGGGGAAGAGAAGAGAAGCCAAGAAGCCAAGAAGCCCAGAAGTCCGGACCTCCGCTCGCAATAGAGCTACATGAAGAGAGCGGAGGGGCCGGCCGAAGACCTGCGACACCGGGAGAAGAGGCCGGAGAGCGGAGAAGAACCAACCGGACGCCGGGAGAAGATGAAGCGGAGGGACCCCCGAAGCCGGAAGAAGACCCCCGAAGCCGGAGGAAGATCCCCCCCCCCCCGGAGCTGTTTAATAAAATATTTTAAAAACCTGTGTAGTGTGTTTTATTACTTACACTTTTTTCCTAGGTAAATGGGTAGGGGTACCATGTACCCCATACTCATTTACATAGGGTGGGGGGCCGGGATCTGGGGGCCCCCTTATTAAAGGGGGCTCCCAGATTCCGATAAGCCCCCGCCCGCAGACCCCGACAACCAACGGCCAGGGTTGTCGGGAAGAGGCCCTTGTCCTCATCAACATGGGGACAAGGTGCTTTGGGGGGGGGGGGCGCAGGGCGCCCCCCTCCCCCAAAGCACCCACCCCCCATGTTGAGGGCATGCGGCCTGGTACGGTTCAGGAGGGGGGGGGGCGCTCGCTCGTCCCCACCCCCTTTCCTGACCGGCCAGGCTGCGTGCTCGGATCGGGGTCTGGTATGGATTTTAGGGGGACCCCACGCCGTTTTTTTCGGCGTAGCGGGGTTCTCCTTTATAATCCATACCAGACCTAAGGGCCTGGTATGCCCCGCGCTCGCCGCAATAGGAAGATTTGTTTTTCCTATTGCAGCGAGCGCGAGATGCAATACCATCCCCTCGTGTCGTATTTGGTCTGTCGGACCAGCCTACACACGAGCGGGCTTTCCGTCGGACCAGCACACACACGAGCGGACTTTCCGCCCGAAACTGAGTCCGACGGAAAGATTTCAAACATGTTTGAAATCTAGGTCCGGCGGGCTTTTGGGAAGAAGTCCGCCGGAAAAGTCCGCCGCCGCCCACACACGGGCGGATTGTCCGGCACACTCTGGTCCGCCGGACCAAGTATGCCGGAAAGTCCGACCGTGTGTACGCGGCATTAGACTAATGCGCGGTTCCTTTCGCCCAGTCTATGTCTGGATAATTAAAATCCCCCATTATGATGACACTTCCCATCCTTGCTGCTAATCCAAATTGTGATAGGAGGTCTGTCTCCCCTAACTCCCTCAGGTTAGGGGGCCTATAGCATACTCCCAGTATTATTTTCCCCTTAGTTTCATCCCTTTGGGGCTCTACCCATAAGGATTACACCTCCTCCCTAGCTCCCTTAGTGATGTCATCGTTCACATTCACTTGTACATTATTCTTGATATACAGGCATACCCTTCCCCCTTTTTTACCCTCTCTATCCCTGCAATAAAGGGTATACCCTTGAATGGTTGCCAACCAATCATGGGAGCTGTTGAACCAAGTCTCTGAAATTCCCACAAAATCTAAATCTTCCTCGTATAACAGTATCTCTAGTTCTCCCATCTTGTCCGCCAGGCTCCTGACATTGGTGAACATTCCACATAGTTTAGACCGGTCGCATACTGTCCTCTTATTGGGTGTTCCGAGATTACAAATAGGACTTGTTACTATACTTACCTTGGGTTGATGTGCTTTAGTCAACCTACCACTAATGCCCCCAATACTACCCTCTGGAATATATTCCGCGCTGACTATCTCTACCTATGGACCCTATCCCCCGTGCCCTAGTTTAAAAGCCCCTCTAACTTTTCGGCCATCTTCACTCCCAGCAGATCTGCACCCTCCTCACTTAGGTGCAGTCCGTCGCTTCTATAGAGCTGGTAACCGACTTAATTCTTGCTAGGGGCATGCTTGGAGCAGCCCCAGGATCTCTTTTTCTATATGGATGATGGTACCTACCCCTACCTAAAAATTACCCTAACTGAGGCATATCTTTAAACAGATTCACAAAGAAAAAAAAAGTTTGATGAAGAAAACTGTGAGGCATGATGCCAAACATACGAAAAATTGATTTTGAGTCTATATATATACTGTAATGGTAAAGGGGCACATCCTTCTTGAATCTCTTTCAACACTTTTTTCTAATTGTTTTTTACATTCTACACTTTATTTTTTTAATTTAATTTTTTTAGATATTGCTATTAGCACATAATTGGCTTACTACACATTTTAGTTTTTACAGAATACATTATTGATTGAAGTACTTCCCAGCTTACTGATAGGTAGGATTTTAGTATTCTTATGCCCCGTACACACGGTCGGATTTTCTGACGGAAAATGTGTGATAGGACCTTGTTGTCGGAAATTCCAACCTTATGTAGACTCCATCACACATTTTCCATTGGATTTTCCGACACACAAAGTTCGAGAGCAGGCTATAAAATTCTCCGACAACAAAATCCGTTGTCGGAATTTCCGATCGTGTGTACACAAATCCGACGCACAAAGTGCCACGCATGCTCAGAATAAATAAATAGATGAAAGCTATTGGCTACTGCCCCGTTTATAGTCCCGACGTACGTGTTTTACGTCACTGCGTTCAGAACGATCGGATTTTCCGACAACTTTGTGTGACCGTGTGTATGCAAAACAAGTTTGAGCCAACATCCGTCGGAAAAAAATCCATGGATTTTGTTGTCGGAATGTCCGATCAATGTCCGATCGTGTGTATGGTGCTTTAGATGTTCTTCAGGGGTCTCCAAACTATGGCCCTCCAGTTGTTCAGGAACTACAATCCCCATCATGCCTAGTCATGTCTGTGAATGTTAGAGTTTTACAATGCCTCATGGGACGTGTAGTTCCACAACAGCTGGAGGGCCGTAGTTTGAAGATCTGATCTCATTGTGATATAGAATATTCACTCCTGTCATTGCCCCAGGGGGGTGCTACACAACATTTGCTGAAATGCAATACACAAACATTATACCGGACAACTAGCTTTGATACTAGTTTGATTATTTCACTAATAGAGTAGAACAATAAATGAAATAATAGGTGCAAGTCTCCTCTCTTAAAGTGACATTATCCAAAAATATTCCATTTACTGTATGCCCACTTCTTAATGGCCCTGTAATTTATTTTTCATGAAATTATTTGTTACTGTGTTTTTCTTCCTCCTTTGTAACGTCTTTCACGAAGTCATGAACATCTCCTTTGCCCCCTCATTACAGTTTGTTTGGAATGAGTAGCGCATATTATTTATGGTCATGTACACTGCTCTAGACAATCTACAAATCCCATAGCCATAGTCCATCTCGAGAGTAAGCAAGAGAGGGCAGCTACAGTACCTTCCTAGAGAATGACTGAAGCCACCCTCTAACAGGAAGTCAGATCACATCTAATCCAAACAAGTCAAGGGGAAGGGACCTGACAATGTAACAAGCCACTAAAAAAGTTAGGAGGGACTCTTAGGAAGTGGTAAAGCCAACCCCTGTAAGGGAATGGAAGAGGTTCCCTAAGAAAATGGATTGGTCATGGGCTGAAAACCCTACTAATATAAACCAGTATTTTTTTAAACCTAAGAGGGAAGCAATGGCTCTTGGTGAGTTGATATCCTAATGATGGCAAATGTTTTATGTTTGGCTGTCTCCATTTACAGTTAGCAGAGTAAAGCTTTGTACATATGAGTACCAAAGAGGGCACTTAGTCCACATTCCTAGAGCTCTCTCATTACTTGGTACAGAACTTTTTCTTTGACCCACAAGACAGAATACAGATGAAGACTAGTGCATTAGTGCAGTGTTACATGAATGAATATGGACTAGAGCATCTATAAACTCATAAGCTCTGTTAAAGCGGAACTTCACCCAAAAGGGGAATTTCAGCTTATTTGCATTGGTTTTCCTTACCTAAGATGCTGGCACCTTTACCCAAAGCCAATTGAAGAATCAAGTCAAGTGAGGACATTGTTGGATCCCGTGACAGGTAAGAGTCCTTTAATTAAAAGTATTTTTTGCTACTGTCTTTTCATTTTGTGGGGGGAGACTGGAGCTCCTCTTTAACTCTGTTGCTATAGCTAAATGAAATCACTCATAACTACACCAAAATGTCAGGGAGGTCCTGCTTCAATAAATTCATCTTATTGCTACAGCATTAGCACCATTTTTTCTCACTTATAGACATGTGATTTAATGCAAGTTTATTGATATATATTATTAATCAGAACACTAGGAAAGTCAACAAGCAGCATACTTCATAAAAGTTTAGCTACAAACATTTTAATCCAGTATATCACTCTGATGCCCTTTGTTATACACACTGATTTATATTAATAAGACAATTTAATTGCAAACAAATTTAAACATCTAAACACTTCTGACATAAATAAGAAAATCTAAATGCCAGCAATAATTAATTTCTCTTACTCAATTTACCAACCAACAGCTTAAATGACATTTTTAACATTCAAGGTACACGCTCACCCTCTAGTGATAGAAATCCTCACATGCAGCTCAAAGAATATCTTCATTTTGTTACTGTAAGAATCATAGCAATACTTCCCTAAAAGAAAGCTTTTGCAAAAAAATATACAGTATACTGTATATAACACATGTATAATTGTTACACAAAGCATTTTGTAATTTTACTTTATTAACATGACCTGTAAATTTCAATCTCACTGTGATTTTCTAAAGCTCAAATCATTTAAATGCCACTTGATTGCACTACTGTAACCTGCAGATATTCTGTATTCTATGTAAAGAACTCCTCCATGTTCCTAATTCTTGCTCTTGCGATTGCCTCACTGAATTTCACAGAAGCATTGAGCTTTATTTTATTTTCCTTTCCCAGAGATTCAAAATTTTAATTTTTAATGATATTGACATGTTGATACTTTACAATTACTGTGTGTACACCCTATTGGATAAGTAATACTAAACTTTAATTCATATAATTACAATTTCATCTCTCTCCTTCTCTCTGTCGTATATACAGTATCTCACAAAAGTGAGTACACACCTCACATTTTTCTAAATATTTTATTATATATTTTCATGTGACAACACTGAAGAAATATCACTTTGCTACAATATAAAGTAGTGAGTGTACAGCTTGTACAGTGTAAATTTGCTGTCCCCTCAAAATAACTCAACACACAGCCATTAATGTCTAAACCACTGGCAACAAAAGTGAGTACACCCCTAAGTGAAAATGTCCAAATTGGGCCCAAAGTGTCAATATTTTGTGTGGCCACCATTATTTTCCAGCACTGCCTTAACCCTCTTGGGCATGGAGTTCACCAGAGCTTCACAGGTTGCCACTGGAGTCCTCTTCCACTTCTTCATGATGATATCACGGAGCTGGTGGATGTTAGAGACATTGTGCTCCTCCACCTTCCATTTGAAGATGCCCCAGTCCATCACCTTTACCCTCAGCTTCTGGTCATCTCGGAGGTGTGTTTGGGATCATTATAATGTTGGAATACTGTTCTGAATGCCAACATGTACTATGACATACTGAAGCAAAGCATGATCCCCTCCCTTCGGAGACTGGGCCGCAGTCTCCGAAAAATTTTGATCGTTATAATGTTGGAATAATGCACTGCGGCCCAGTCTCCGAAGGGAAGGGATCATGCTCTGCATCTGTATGTCACATTAAATGTTGGCATTCAGGGCAGTATTACAACATTATAATGATCCCAAACTCACCTCCAAGAGGACCACTGCCTTGCTAAAGAAGCTGAGGGTAAAGGTGATGGACTGGCCAAGCATGTCTCCACACCTAAACCCTCTTGAGCATCTGTGGGGCATCTTCAAATGGAAGGTGGAGGAGCACAAGGTCACTAACATCCACCAGCTCTGTGATGTCGTCGTGGAGGTGTGGAAAAGGACTCCAGTGGCAACCTGTGAAGCTCTGGTGAACTCCATGCCCAAGAGGGTTAAGGCAGTGCTGGAAAATAGTGGTGGCCACACAAAAAAGTTTGACACTTTGGGCCCAATTTTGACATTTTTTACTTAGGGGTGTACTCACTTTTGTTGCCAGCGGTTTAGACATTAATGGCTGTGTGTTGAGCTATTTTGAGGGGACAGCAAATTTACGCTGTTATACAAGCTGTACACTCACTACTTTACATTGTAGCAAAGTGTCATCTCTTCAGTGTTGTCGCCTGAAAAGATATAATAAAATATTTACAAAAATGTGAAGGGTGTACTCACTTTTGTGAGATACTGTATAGATAGATAGATAGATAGATAGATAGATAGATAGATAGATAGATAGATAGATAAGCAAGCAGATACAATACACAGATGAAATACATATATGACCGCTCTTTTACCTTACCTTACCTCTTATTTCCTTCCATCCAGTTGCAAGATATACAGAGTAGAGCCCTAGAGCTTAGCATGCCTTTACTTAAATATTTTCTGCAACAATGGTAGTAGGTCTCTGCTGCTCTAAACATTGAGTAAATAATCATTTCCATTTTAAACATTGCCCTTTTGCACTGCTGCCAGCATCGCCGCAGATTTAACGCAATAAAAACCTCAAGCATGCTGATGCATCGTCTCTGACAGGATGACATTTTTATTATGCTAGAAAAGCTTTTTTACTCACTATGAAGTTGTATAGGTTGTATTACCCCAACCACACAGCTAGATGGCACTGGTCTTTATAACATCAATCATCAGCAGTTTGCTTTCAATGCATCCCTTTTTTTATTTTTTGTAACAATAAACTACATATTCTGTGGTTTTGTTTGTTAAGAAACTGTCTACAAAAATCAAAACCTTAGTCATTGATTAGTTTATAAATAATATTCTTTTTCTTCATGTCAATTTATTATCACTAGATCTTTTTATTTGTGTCATAGTTGTAAGTCCCTCATTCAAACCATTTAGATTTTTCTGCATGTGTTCTAAACATCTACTTAAATATTTTCTTCTCTAGGTTTCCTTTTCTTGGAAATAATTTTATTTTTCTGAACCCCCTCTCTTACCAGTTTGAAGACAGTTGAGGGTACCCATGTTTTTCTCAGATAAGTTTTGCAACGGATTTGTCTATTTTTCGTTATAACATCATCAACAAGCACTAGCATTCTTCTGCACTACCATGGAGTAATCTTACCTACATAAAATAAAGGACATGAACATTTGCCAATATAGACTACTCCTAAGGAGCTAAAAGTAATGAAATCTTCAGTGTAATACATTTCTCATGTTTCAAACTAATTATTTCTCTCACCTGCAAGGCATGTAAAGACTTCCCTCACAATGGCAACATCAATATTAACTGCTAGTATGTTTAGGAAGCCAGCTTGTGCTATGTTCATTTCTTTCTCTATTTACTTTACTCTGACGTGGGGAAAAAAAACCCCTACAAGAGTCATTGAAACAGATATTAGATACAATTTAAAGGGTATGTTTACCATTTCACTAAGGATAACATAATGACCTGACTCCAAATATCCTGGCCACCCCTTTGGACCTTGCTGCACACAGTGGCCATGATGCCTAGACAAGTGCAATTCATTTCGTTCCGAATTTGTTTGTTTTTTTAAGAATTTCAACAAATTCGTTAAATCGGAAATATCCGAATTAACAAAAACCTGTTTAACCTCCCTGGCGGTATGATTATTTCGGATTTTAGGTGCTGAAAGCGGTACAATTATTTTGCATGGAAATTTGGCGTTTTATATTGTAGGTCTGTAATTCTTAACAATAACACACTTAAATCTGTCCAAACCAGAGTCTAGTAGATATCCCGGGTATGATAAAGTTTGAAACACAAAAACATAAATTATAATATAATAAATAAAAAAAAATAAATAAATAATAATAATAAAATAAATTTTCCCACGATTCACTATCGCTCAATTCTGCAAGTGTTCTAATTTACTATCACTGTTTTCTAGCTGGTCTAAAGCCACTTTTGATGTAAAGGGACACTTTTTGGTTGCTATGGACAATCTCCAGTTTCCAGGCAGAAAGAACAGTATATATAACATAAAACTGCATGCAGGGCATGGGACAAAGCACTGGGGACAAAAGGGATGTGAAATAATGTCATACAGTACTGTAATCTGTAAGATTACAGTACTGTATGTGTTATGTTTTTACAATTTTTTGAATTTGCCGCCAGGCTCCGCCCCCTTGCGTCTCGCGGCTCGCAGGGAACGGAGCCTGGCACGGAGAGGCTTCGGAGGAGGACGGAGCCTGCAGACACAACGGGGGACATCGCAAGATCCCGGGGACAAGGTAAGTAAAGCCACACCAGGATCCTGCGATGTAATCCCGAGTGTGGCTCGGGGTTACCGCTAATGGGACTGAATTTTAACCCCGAGCCACACTCGGGAAAACCGCCAGGGAGGTTAACAAATTTTTCCCAATATTCGTAAATTCCAGAATTCATAAATTTGAAAATTCGTAAATCCAAAAATCTGAAATAATAACAAATAATACCTTAACTATTACTAACTATTAATTTATAGGTATTGGAGTTTCCTTTCTGTTAGTAAACGTAACTAATACGAATTTATCTGAAGTTACGAATTACCCAAAATAACGAATGCCGTATCTAAATGAATGGAACGTAACAAATTAATAATAATAAATAACAATAATAATAAAAAAAACTTTTTATTATCATTATTATTATTATTTTTTTTATTAATTTGTTTCGTTCCAATTGTTTAGATGCGGCATTCGTTATTCCGGATTATTCGTAACTTTGGATAAATTTGTATTCGTTATGTTCACAAACAGCCCAATTTGAAAGTAAATTCCAATACCTATAATTTAATAGTTAGTTATTATTAGTTAGTTATTCTTTCAAATTTTCTTTCTTATTTTCTCATTTTAGAATTTACGAATTGCGATCATAACGAATGACCCAAAAAACAAAAAAAAAACAAAAAACGAATGAACCAAAAAGGAACACATTTTTGGGACGTGCACATGTCTTATGATGACCTATGCTGCCGGTGTAGCAGGCCATATACTATACAACAAAAAATAAAGCCCTGGAGTGAGTATCCATCATAATGCTTGCAATGGCAAGCGCTCATTGGTCTGCATAACCATGTGACTATTCTGACCAATGGGAAGCTCTTCTTTTTTCTGGGACACTTTACTGGAAGAAAAAGTATTTTATTCATCAGCACAGTTACAGGGCTGCACTGACTGATAAGTGCTTACCAGTGCTTATGATGGATACTCAATCCAGGGCTGTGTATTGCAGAGTATAGACTGCTACACTGGCAGCATAAGACATCACGACTGTTATGTGCCCTGAGGAGTTCAGAGCAGTAGCCAAGATATTTAGAGTTTTCATTTTTTGTGAAAAGGTGAACTAACCCTTTGCCTAGTTTCACATTGCTGCGGGTTAGAAATTGTGCGAGTTCAGCGGCAATGCAGTCCATCTTTGGGGTGGATTTGACAGACATCTGTGCGGTTTCACATAATTGGATGATAGAAATTAGCAGCGCTTCCCCTCATTTCAGAGCTTTCGATCAGATCTAGAGCAACTGCACTTGCAGTGTCTATTCAAATCGCCCCCTGAATTCGCCAAAAGTAGTACAGGAACTACTTTTGGGAATCAGTGCGGCGCCCCAAAGTTGGCGTCGCACCGATTCGGACGGTGCCATTGCCGGCAATAGCCACCGATTTGGCATGCGATTTGACATGTCAAATCGCATGCCAAATCGGACCAATGTGAATGTGGGCTCAGCGGAGATTTACTAAGACTGCAATGTGCTAAATCAGATACAGCTCTGCATATAAACCAATTCTCTTCTAGGTTATATTGTCAAAGCTTAATTGAACAAGCTGAAGTTAGAAGGTGATTGGATACCATGCACATTTGTACCAGATTCTGAGTGCATCAGTTTTAGAGCCCTTTCACACTCGGGCGATGCGGACGCTGGCGGTAAAATGGCGCCACTTTACCGTCATTTTAGCGGTGGTATTTGGCCGCTAGCAGGCGCTTTTACCCCCCTGCTAGCGGCCGAGAAAGGGTTAAAACCACCGCAAAGCGCTGCTGCAGCAGCGCTATGCTGGTGGTATAGCCGCGCTGCCCCAATGATTTCAATAGGCAGGAGCGGTGAAGGAGCGGTGTATACACCGCTCCTTCACCGCTCCAAAGATGCTGCTAGCAGCACTTTTTTTACCATCCAGCCAGCGCATTGCTCCAGTGTGAAAGCGTTCGGGGCTTTCACGTTATAGTGAGAGGAGCAGCTCTTTCAGGGCGCTTTGCAGGCGCTATTTTTAGCGCTGTAGCTCCTGCAAAGCGCCCCAGTGTGAAAGGGGTCTTAGTGTATCTCCCCTTTTGAGCCTCTTTCATTAGTACCACTGAAATAATACAAACATGAGTTAAAGAAATAAACAGTCTCAGGTCTTGTTCTCGAGTTCTGTCCATTTCAGCAAGGTTCCAAACCTGGCAACCCTGCAGGCTGCTATGTTTCGTTGGTCATAATTGCCATTTCTCCACTGGCAAAGCTCTCTTGACCACTCACTTTTGAGTGTTGATCTTTTAGTGTAAAAGGCGACACCTGAGCAGCTTCCTTTAAATCTTCCAAACTTGGGAGGCAATCTAGAAGCTTAACATATCATTGAGCTGATTGAGCAGAGCAGCTACTGCTATTTTCTGATTACTCTATGATAAGTAAGACCGCTGCCCTGTGAATTCTATTTCTAGCTTAAAGAATATGTAAACCGAAAATGTTATATTCCTGATATGTGCTGTACCATGTACTTGTATGATAAAGTACCCTGTTCTCTTTGTATTGCTTCCTTTGTGTGAAATCCCCGGTGTTCCTGCCAGTCCCTCTGCTTTCATATTTTAAAAAAACTGACCACACCAAGCAGGAGAGCAAACCATGGTCAGTTCTCTAGCTATGCTAGGAACTCAGCCTGCTCTCCTCCAGTGACCAGATTTGTCCTGATCCCCCATCCCGTTTGCACAACCATTCACTGGTTCAGTGTGCCCCTGTTTCGCCTCCCCCCAGCTCTTATGCAACTGAGAACAGACGGGAATGTGATCACTTATAAAAAAGGAAAAAAAAAATATTTATCATTTTGTACACTATACAGAAACGTTTTGCCTTCCATTTCTATTTTAAACAGAATGGATTGTTTTACAAGATGAGGGTTTACAACTACTTTAAGTAAATATACATTAATAACTTAATATAAAGACTATATATTATTCTAGCAATTTTATGGGGTTGATTTACTAAAGGCAAATAGTTCTGTGCAGTGCAAGTGCAGTTGCTCCAGTTCTGACCGAAGGGTCTGAAATGAGGGGGAAGCGCTGCTGGTTTCTATCATCCAATCATGTGAAAGCAAGAATCCTGGTGCGGTGTACTTACCTTGTCCCCAGGATCCTGCGATGTCCCCCCACTGTGTCTGCGGGTCCTGTCTCTGACCGATGCCTCTGTGTGCCGGACTCCATTCCCTGCGAGTGTCGTGATGCACGGGGGCGGAGCCCGGCGGCAAATTCAAAAATGTTTTAATTCATAACACATACAGTACACTGTAATCTTACAGATTACATTACTGTATGAAATCATTTCACATCCCTTTTGTCCCTAGTTATTTGTCCAATGCCCTGCATGCACCTTTATATTATATATACTGTTCTTTATGCCTGGAAACTTGAGATTGTCCATAGCAACCAAAAAGTGTCCCTTTACGTCAAAAGTTGTTTTAGACCAGCTAGAAAACAGCGATAATAAATTAGAATTACTTGCAGAATTGAGTGATAGTGAATCGAGGGGAAATTAATTTTATTATTATTATATTATTATTTTTTATAATTATTTATAGTTATTTATTATATTATAATTTATGATTTTGTGTTTCAAACTTTATCATACCCGGGATATCTACTAGACTCTTGTTTGGACACATTTAATTGTGTTATTGCTAAGAATTACAGGCCTACAATAAAACGCTAAATTTCTATGCAAAACAATTGTACTGCTTTGAGACACAAAAATCTGACATAATCATACCGCCAGGGAGGCTAGGTAGTGGAGGTATATAGATTATTTTTTGAGGAATAGGGATATCGTTTGATGTCACTTAATAAAGCTTATATGATAGTTTAATGATTGGGTTTAGATCTGTTTTAATACGTAACTCTACTTTTGTTGAGAAAAAAAAACGTTCCCCTCCATGTAATATATGTACATTACAAGGATTTTAACAAACTTTGTTTCAGATTCCTACCTTTTGTTATTCTAAAGAAATCCCTGTGTATGTCTGTCTCCTTGTGCTAAGTGAGTCCAATGGGAGTGGTTTCATAATTATCAACCAGCTGCTGCAGATTTAGGGCTCTAATGAGGAAAGTTGCAGGGTTTGCATACCTTTAGACGTTATTTCCTATTGGGAATATCTTACCAAAAATGACATTTTTGTTGCAGGGGATGCCAAAAATCTGACTTGTATCTTAGTGTAGACTTCTGGGGAAATCGGTGAGCCAATCACACAAGCAGGAAATTATATTTCTGGGGGCGTTCTGTACACATTCTGTGTACAGAACACCTCCTGGTAGCATTGCACTGTACAAAAAATGACAGCGATAGAGTTTAAAAGGAAAAGGTAATTTTTAATAACATTCAATAACAATATGACTTGTGCCGCAATTGTATATGGCATATTTTTTATATTTTTTTTGCTATTTTTGTTCCCATGAAAGTAGAGTTACCCTTTAACCACTTGCCGACCAGCCGCCGCAGTTTTACTGCAACAGAATGGCACGGCTGGGCGAAATGACGTTATGTAACGTCGCTTCACCCTGTGGCCACTAGGGGTGCGCCCCCGGAGCCGATGCGAGTGCCCGGCGGTCATGATGACCACCGGGCTCCCGCAATCGCTCGTGACACACCGAGAACCGGGATCTGTGTGTGTAAACACACAGATCCTGGTTCTCTGAGGGGAGAAGAGACTGATTGTGTGTTCATACAAAGTATCCCCTAGACAGTCCTATCCCCCTTCAGTTAGAACACAGAGGGGGAACACAGTTAACCCCTTGATCCCACCCACTGTTAAACCCTTCCCTGCCAGTGACATTTTTACAGTAATCAGTGCATTTTTATAAATGTGTCAAAAATGTCCGATGTGTCCTCCATAATGTTGCAGCCCTGATAAAAATCGCAGATCGCCGCCATTACTAGTAAAAAAAAATAATAATAATAAAAATGCTATAAATCTATCCCCTATTTGGTTTGTGCAAAAGTTATAGTGTTCACAAATCAATATACGCTTATTGCGATTTTTATTACCAAAAATATGTAGAAGACTACATATTGGCCTAAACTGAGAAAAAATTAGCTTTTTTTTAAAAAAAAAAAGGGGATATTTATTATAGCAAAAAGTACAAAATATTGTGTTTTTTTCAAAATTGTCATTCTTTTTTTCTTTATAGCGCAAAAAATAAAAACCGCAGAGGTGATCAAATACCACCAAAAGAAAGCTCTATTTGTGAGAAAAAAAGGATGTCAACTTTGTTTGGGTGCAGCGTCGCACGACTGCGCACTTGTCAGTTAAAGCGACGCACTGCCAAATCGCAAAAAATGGCCTGGTCGTTCAGCAGCCAAATCTTCCGGGACTGAAGCGGTTAATAATAATTTTATAGCAAATAGATTGAAATCTTTCACTAAATTAAATGTAAAATGAGTGGTGAGAACAATTGACAGACCTTTTGAGGGTACTTTAATATGATTCGATTTCAACCCAAAAAAAGTATATATCGCATAATTGTAATTATACGGTGTATGTCAGTATCATTTTCATTTCCGAGCAGCAACATCCTTTGGCTTATAGAAGGTCAAAATCCTTTCCTTTTTTAAGACGCCTGCCATGGTTATTTTTCCCTGGCCTCACAAGTCTCAGAAAGGCCTTTTATAAGACTGGAACATATCCAGAATCAGAAGTTGAAATGGTGTAGGAAAATCTGATGGAAAAACAATCATTTGAAAAAAAAATGAGCATAGTTCAAGTAAAATAAAAATAGGATGGTAGAGAAAGGTGAGGAACAGTTAAAGCAAGGGAAGTATAATTTTAGGATATATATACATATATGCAGATACCCAGAATAAGTAATCATTTGAAACATTAAACTTATCCTTATTGTACAGTCAAATTTAGTAACTAAATTTAGTAACTAATTGTAAAACAAATATATTTTAAACCACTTCAGCCCCGGAAGATTTGGCTGCTCAATGTCCAGGCCATTTTTTGCGATACAGCACTGCATTGCTTTAACTGACAATTGCGCAGTCATGAGACGTTGTACTTAAACAAAATTGATGTCCTTTTTTTCCCACAAATAGAGCTTTCTTTTGGTGGTATTTGATCATCTCGGCGGTTTTTATTTTTTGCGCTATAAATAAAAAAAGAACGACAATTTTGAAAAAAACACAATATTTTTTACTTTTTGCTATAATAAATAGCCCCAATTTTTTTTTAAAAAAAGCTAATTTTTTTTCTCAGTTTAGGCCGATACGTATTCTTCTACATATTTTTGGTAATAAAATCGTAATAAGCGTATATTGATTGGTTTACGCAAAAGTTATAGTGTCTACAAAATAGGGGATAGATTTATGGCATTTTTATTATAATTTTTTTTTTTTACTAGTAATGGCGGCAATCTGCGATTTTTATCAAGACTGTGACATTATGGCAGCAAAAGACTTATGAGAGCTTTTGGTCAGAAAATGCGGCCGTGTGTATGCTCCATCGGACTTTTGCTGGCCGAATTCCAGACAGCAAAAGATTGAGAGCATGTTCTCAATTTTTCGGTCGGAAAAAGTTCCTATCCGAAAATTCTATCGCCTGTAGCAATTCCGACACCGCATTCTTGACAGTCGAAATTTCAGCGAACTTTTGTGTGACCGTGTGTATGCAAGGCAAGCTTGAGCGGAATCCCGTCGGAAAAGCCGTCATATCTTTTTCCGACCAAAATCCCGATCGTGTGTACACAGCATAACTGTGTTCCCTAGTGTGTGTTCTAACTGTGGGGAAGGGGACTGACTATAGGAGATGACAGATCGTGGTTCCTAGCTATTAGGAACTCACAATCTGCATCTCCTCTCATCACAGAACAGGGATGTGTGTGTTTAAACACACACGTCCCTGTTCGGCCTCTCGTGCCCACGATCGCGCGTGGCTGGCGGTCATCCCGACCTCCGGTCACGAGCATCGGCGCAGTGCAGTGGGCGCACGCGCACGCCTGCTATCCTCCTTAAAGGAGCCAGCGTACAGCTTCGACGGCTCGCGGGATCGTGCCGATCTGCCGCAGTATAATGATGGCAAGTGGTTAAATATATGTAGAAAGGTTATGTCTATATTTGTTCAAAAAAGGTAGAATTTATAAAGGGTGTCATTTTCACCACTTTGCACCCCTTTGTTAAAATGATTTTAAAGTATTGTTTTTTTTTTTCAATAAAAACAACAAACATGTTATACTTACCTGCTTTGTGTAGTGGATTTGCACAGAGCAGCCCCGATTCTCCTCTTCTCGGGTCTCTCTTCTGTGCTCCTGACCCCTTCCTCCTGTCAAGTGCCCCCACAGCAAGCAGCTTGCTATGGGGGCACCCGAGCTAAGTCACAGCTCCCTGTGTCCATTCAGACACAGAGTTGTGGCCCGGCCCGCCCCCTCTCTTTCCTGATTGGCTGACTGACTTTGATTGACAGCAGCGGAGACCAATGGCACCGCTGCTGTGTCTCAGGAGGGAGAGTCTCAGACAGCCGACACACTCGTAGAGATTGCTGGATAGAGATGGGGCTCAGGTAAGTATTAGGGGGGCTGAGGGGGGCTGCTGCACACAGAAAGCTCTTTTTCTTAATGCATAGAATGCATTAAGATTAAAAAAAACCTTCTGACTTTACAACTCCTTTAATTAGAATCAGTGTCTGCTCCTTTTTATGTTTAGAAGAACAATGCAAGCATTCTGCTTATATCACTCTTTGTTTTCTCCCACACTTATCTTTAACCACTTGCCAACTGCCTAACGCAGATATACTGCGGCAGAATGGCACGGGCAGGCAAAATCACGTAACTGGTACGTGATCTGCTTCCCGCGGGTGGGGGGCGCATCACGCCCCACCCCGGTGCCCGAGGCGGTCGGCATCGTTAGGGGAGCGATCCATGCTGAGGGGGAGACCACTCATTCGTGGCCTCCCCCTCGCGATCGCTCCCAACGAATGAGAATCTTCCTCTGCTGCTGTAATGTAAACAGCGGCAGAGGAAGTGATGTCATTTCTCCTCGCGTCGGTATTTTCCGTTCCAGCGCCGAGGAGAGAAGACATCTAAGTAAGTGCACCAACACACCAACACACACATACAATAAAACACACTAGGCACACTTTTCACCCCCATCACCCCCCGATCACCCCCCCTGTACCCCCTGTCACAGTGACACCAATAGCAGTTTTTTTTTTCTGATTACTGCATTGGTGTCAGTTTGTGACAGTTAGTGTGGTAGGGCATTTAGTGTTAGCCCCCTTTAGGTCTAGGATACCCCCCTAACCCCCCCTAATAAAGTTTTAACCCCTTGATCACCCCCCATTGCCAGTGTCACTAAGCGATCGTTTTTCTGATCGCTGTAATTAGTGTCACTGGTGACGCTAGTTAGGGAGTTAAGTATTTAGGTTCGCCGTCAGCGTTTTATAGCATCAGGGACCCCTATATACTACCTAGTAAAGGTTTTAACCCCTTGATTGCCCCCTAGTTAACCCTTTCACCAGTGATCACCGTATAACTGTTACGGGCGACGCTGGTTAGTTAGTTTATTTTTTATAGTGTCAGGGCACCCGCCATTTATTACCTAATAAAGGTTTAACCCCCTGATCGCCCGGCGGTGATATAAGTTAAGTTTTAGGGTCAGATAGGGTCTGTGTCGTCCCAGGCAGCGTCAGGTTAGTGCCAGTACCGCTAACATCCACGCACGCACCATACACCTCCCTTAGTGGTATAGTATCTGAACGGATCAATATCTGATCCGATCAGATCTATACAAGCGTCCCCAGCAGTTTAGGGTTCCCAAAAACGCAGTGTTAGTGGGATCAGCCCAGATACCTGCTAGCACCTGCGTTTTGCCCCTCCGCCCGGCCCAGCCCACCCAAGTGCAGTATCGATCGATCACTGTCACTTACAAAACACTAAACACATAACTGCAGCATTCGCAGAGTCAGGCCTGATCCCTGCGATCGCTAACAGTTTTTTTGGTAGCGTTTTGGTGAACTGGCAAGTACCAGCGGCCTAGTACACCCTGGTCATAGTCAAACCAGCACTGCAGTAACACTTGGTGACGTGGCGAGTCCCATAAGTGCAGTACAAGCTGGTGAGGTGGCAAGCACAAGTAGTGTCCCGCTGCCACCAAGAAGAAGACAAAACAGGCCCGTCGTGCCCATAATGCCCTTTCTGCTGCATTCGCCAATCCTAATTGGGAACCCACCACTTCTGCAGTGCCCGTACTTCCCCCATTCACATCCCCAACCAAATGCAAGTCGGCTGCATGGGAGGCATTTTCTTTATGTCCTCCCGAGTACCCCTACCCAACGAACCCCCCCAAAAAAGATGTTGTGTCTGCAGCAAGTGCGGATATAGGAGTGACACCCACTATTATTGTCCCTCCTGTCCTGACAATCCTGGTCTTTGCATTGGTGAATGTTTTGAACGCTAATAAAATATATGCCCAACAAGGACCAGCAACGTACTGGTATGTTGCTGGACTTTAAGTTGTTATACCAGAATGATGCCTGCAGGTTTAGGTATCATCTTGGTATTATTCTTTTCAGCCAGCAGTCGGCTTTCATGTAAAAGCAATCCTAGCAGCTAATTAGCCTCTAGACTGCTTTTACAAGCAGTGGGAGGGAATTCCCCCCCCCCACCGTCTTTCATGTTTTTCGCTGCCTCTCCTGTCCCAACAGGGAACCTGAGAATGCAGCCGGTGATTCGGCCAGCGACCATAGAGCTGATCAGAGACCAGAATGGCTCCAATCATTTCTATGGCCTGAGAAACCGGAAGCTACAAGCATTTCATGACTTAGATTTCGCCAGATGTAAACAGCGCCATTGGGAAATTGGGAAAGCATTTTATCTCACTGATCTTGGTGTGGTCAGATGCTTTGAGGGCAGAGGAGAGATTTAGGGTCTAATAGACCCCATTTTAAAAAAAAAAGAGTACCTGTCACTACCTATTGCTATCATAGGGGATATTTACATGCCCTGACATAACAATAAAAATGATTAAAAAAAAAAAAATGAAAGGAACAGTTTAAAAATAAGATGAAAAAGCAAAAAAAAAATAAAGAAAATAATAAAGAAAAAAAAAAGCACCCCTGCCCCCCCTGCTCTCACGCAAAGGCAAACTTTGGTCTGGCGTCAAATGTAAACAGCAATTGCACCATGCATGTGAGGTATCACCGCGAAGGTGAGATCGAGGGCAGTAATTTTAGCAGTAGACTTCCTCTGTAAATCTAAAGTTGTAACCTGTAAAGGCTTTTAAAAATGTATGAAATTTGTTGCCACTGCATGTTTTTGCTCAATTTTAAAGCATGTCATGTTTGGTGTCCATGTATTCGGCCTAAGATCATCTTTTTTATTTCATCACACATTTGGGCAATATAGTGTGTTTTAGTGTATTAAAATTTAAAACAGTGTGTTTTTTCCCCAAAAAATGCGTTTGAAAAATCGCTGCGCAAATACTGTGTGAAAAAAAAAATAATAAAACACCCACCATTTTAATCTGTAGGGCCTTTGCTTTAAACAAAATATATAATGTTTGGGGGTTCAAAGTAACTTTCTTGCAAAAAAAAATTATTTTTTCATGTAAACTAATAGTGTCAGAAAGGGCTTTGTCTTCAAGTGGTTAGAAGAGTGGGTGATGTGTGACATAAGCTTCTAAATGTTGTGCATAAAATGCCAGGACAGTTCAACCCCCCCCCCCCCCCCAAATGACCCCATTTTGGAAAGTAGACACCCCAAGCTGTTTGCTGAGAGGTATGTCGAGTCCATGGCATATTTTATATTGTGACATAAGTTGCGGGAAAAAGGCACATTTTTTTTTTTTTTTTGCACAAAGTTGTCACTAAATGATATATTGCTCAAACATGCCATGGGAATATGTGAAATTACACCCCAAAATACATTCTGTTGCTTCTCCTGACTACGGGGATACCACATGTGTGAGACTTTTTGGGAGCCTAGCCGCGTACGGGACCCCGAAAACCAAGCACCGCCTTCAGGCTTTCTAAGGCCGTAAATTTTTGATTTCACTCTTCACTGCCTATCACAGTTTCGGAGGCCATGGAATGTAGACACCCAAAGCTATTTGATGAGAGGTATAGTGAGTATTTTGCAGACCTCACTTTTTGCCACAAAGTTTTGAAAATTGAAAAAAGAAAAAAAAAATACATTTTTCTTTTCTTTCTTCATTTTCAAAAACAAATGAGAGCTGCAAAATACTCACCATGCCTCTCAGCAAATAGGGGTCATTTGGGGGGGGGGGGTTGTGCCATCTTGGCATTTTATGGCCTTCGAAACTGTGATAGGTAGTGAGGAGTGAAATCAAAAATTTACGCCCTTAGAAATCCTAAAGGCGGTGATTGGTTTTAGGGGCCCCGTACGCAGCTAGGCTCCCAAAAGGTCCCATGTGGTATCCCCCATACATATTTGCTTAAAGTGGAACTTTACCCATAACAACTTGATAAAAACAATGTTCTTGGGGGCGCATGCGCGAGAGCTCCGACATGGCCGCCTGAGCCGAGAGCTCCGCTCCACCCCGGACCGCCGAGCCGCACAATAGCCGCCACAGCCCGCTAACGGGTTACACAACACCCTCCCCAGGAAGGGGATCTGCCGGGGATCAAGGGGGTATGTCTGGGCCCCAGGCAAAACGAGATCTTGGCCCCCAATTTGCCTCGGCGGGAGCGGACCTGCATCCCAAGATGGCCGCCAGCACGGACGGACTGCTGCATCCAGGAGGCATCCACTCCAGGACATCAGAGTGCAGGCCAGTATTGACCCCCCCGACCCTGACTTACGCTCAAGCAGCACAGGGACCCTCTCAAACTCCACATATCCCTCCGCACGACCACACAAAGAACCAGGCCTCAGCAAAGTCCCCCTCAGAGACGCTGTCCCTCTCCCAACAAGAGATGCTCTCACAGGCCCCCCCTGCACAGGCCCCAACACTGGCTCCTACTATGTTCCAATCTGGACTATCAGTATCAGACCTCACAGCAATACAGGAAGCCATGTTTGTTAAATTCTCATCTCTTCTGGAGAAAGGTCTGGCAAACACAGCTAATCAAATCACCAATACTATTAAAGCGGACCTGTCCAATTTAGGCGCCAGAATTGAAGCCATTGAGGACAAAGTGGAATCCACAACCGCTAGAACCAACCAAAACTCTGCTCACCTCAGGACCATTCAAGATCAATTAGACATGGCCCTTTCCAGGATCGACGAACTCGAGAACCGGTCTAGGAGGTACAACTTCCGAATAAGAGGCCTTCCGGAAACCTTTGCGGACATACCCTCCACGGTCCAGGACATCATAACAGCCCTTATTCCCAACATTCCCCCCCAGCGTCTTGAACTGGACAGGGCACACAGGTCTCTTGGACCCCCCAGACAAGATGGCTCCCCAAGGGACATCATAGTCAAGCCACACTTTTATGCGGTTAAGGAAGAGGTCATGCGCCAATCTCGTCTGAAGGCTACGCTGCAGCACCAGGGTCACCAGATCCATATTTTCGCTGACCTCGCTCCGACAACTATTCAAAGACGCAGGACACTTAAACCCCTTCTCACGGTCCTCTCTCAACGGGACATCAAATACCGCTGGACCTTCCCCTTCGCTGTTAAGTTCTCCATCCAGGGCAAAACCCACTCATTCGCTACCCTACAGGAAGGGGAGAGGCTTTTACTAGGCCTCAGGCTGATATCCCATGAAACTCCAATGGACTTTACGCCTGCTTCCTCGGGCTCTACTAAACGACCACCACCAGGCAGCCCGGTATCCCCACTATGGTCGAAGGGCCCTTCCAAGAAGAGCAAAGAGGGGAAACCACCCTAAGACTGACTTACCCACCTCATAGCTTCTCCCCAGTCTCTCCAGAGACATTTTCGGGACTGTTCTTTCTCCCAGATGATGGAGCAGGAGCTCCAATTCCTTCCCAAGCCTTACAGACATGACATCCCCCACTGCGTCAATTTCTCAGATGCTCGCAGTGATCTTCACCGTCTTCACCGTTTTCTAAGCCTATCGTCTCCTCCGGATACAGAAGGCCTACACCACTCACTCACCTCCTTTTTTCCTCAGCACTCCGAATGCAAAATCAGCTAAAATGGATGACAGCTGCCCTAGGAGAAGTAGTCATCTACAAGAAATTCAATTATACAAGATAACCAAGATACCTCTCTCATATTGAGCAGTTTACTGGACTAGAATGGGGTCATAGGTTTAGCTGGGCCAATTCTTAGTTCAGTTAGAAAACTTGGTATACCTGTGTTCCCTTTACCCTTCCCGTTTTGCAGGTGTAGGTCAGTTAGACTAGATAGATGGGGTCTCTCTTGTCGGGGGTGGACCCCCAGGCCTTCCCCCTCACAGGAGCGGTTGGGGGGGAGTTACCCAGGGGATTAGAAGTGGGCCAGATCCTCAGGTTCTTGTTGTTTTGTTCCTTCCGGTGAAGATTTATGCCACAGGCATAGAGATCCCTGATATTTAGACTTTTATTGCAGTGTTTTTTCTTTTTTTTTACAAATGTTGTGTGTTTAGTTTATAGTTCAATTTTGACACACCAAGGGTCCGGGGTGGACCACTTGTGCCTCTACTCGATTCCAGAGAACCGCTGGTGTCCTCTGGTATCGGAACTTCTGACGCCCTACAGGGCAGTCAGAAGTAGTTCATTGGGGTTAGAGCGGACTTGGACCCGCATAAACCCAAGGGTATCTCTATAGTACCCATGTCTTTGTTTTTCCCATTAGTGTTTTTTAAGTATTTAATTTCTTTCTTCCTCTACTCACCCCTTTTTTCTCTCCTAGCCAACCCGGGGGGGTACCCCTCCAAGCACCAGAATTGCGCCTAGGACGGCTCAACACAAGCTGGCCGCCGTACAATGTCAAAAGACCTCCAAGGGTAAGTGACTGCATGATTCCCAGCTTCCATTCCCTCTGCTCCTATGACTGACCTCACCGTGAAGGATAATGACCTCAAGATTGGTTCTCATAATGTCCAGGGCCTTAATTCTCCAAGGAAAAGGAGATTAGCCTTTGATCATTATAAATCATTGAAGTTTGATGTGTTGCTCTTACAGGAGACACACTTCCAGTCTCGGTACACCCCCAAGTTCCTACACTCACACTTTCCGACATTTTATCTAGCGAACGCCCCCAATAAGACGAAAGGGGTTGCTATTCTTTTCTCTAAAAACTGCAAATTCTCATTCCTCTCTGACTTTAGGGACCCAGAGGGCAGATTCATCTTGGTAAAGGGTACCTTGGAAGGCGTTCTATATTCTTTTGTCTCATATTATGCCCCTAATAAGGGCCAAGCGGCGTTTTTCCAGGACCTCTTCTCAACCTTGAACCCCCTCTTGGAAGGCAAAGTAATTATGGGGGGGGACTCAAATGTTGCATTTGATCAGGGTCTAGACAAAACCAGGCCCCTCAAAAATCAACTCACACGCCCCACAAAACTTAGCACGAGGATCGCCAAAATGGTCCATACACAAGGTCTAGTGGATGTTTGGAGGGAACTGAACCCCAACAAAAAGGACTTCACACACTTTTCCGCTCCTCACCAATCGTACGCTAGGATTGACCACATCCTCACCCAGACAGCTCTTATTCCTCTGTCAACCAAAGCAGCAATTCTCGACACAGCTTGGTCCGATCATTCATTGGTTTCCCTAACTCTACAGAATGTCCTGTCTGGGCGAGGAGGTTTCTACTGGCGACTAAACGAATCCCTGTTAGCCGACCCTAGCTTGGTTAAGGAAATTGCTAAAGCTATTAAAGAATTTTTCCTCTTGAATGATGTGGATAACATCAACCCCGAAACCCTGTGGGCAGCCCACAAGGCAACCATTCGAGGAGTCATAATTAAACTAGCGTCCAAATTTAAGAAGGAACGTTTGATCGACATTCAGAAGCTTGAACAGTCCTTCCTTCACCTAAAAGCAGAACATAAAAAGCACCCATCTAAGACCCTTTTGGGTAAACTTGATGCCACCAGACTTGAGCTGAATCTCGCCTTAACGGCTAAAGCAGAGAAGACTCTTCGATGGTCTGGAGCCAAATTTTATTGCCACAGGGATAGATTCGGCTCTATGCTAGCTTCTAAACTCTCACCTAAATTTCGCTCCAATTCCTTCCCCAAATTGAGGATAGCTGGTCAACCCCCAACAGCAAATCCAAATAGTATCATGTCCGCTTTCCACGATTTTTACTCTTCACTCTACAGCCCTCCTCTATCTGGGAAAGGCTCCCGAGTAAATGATTTCTTATCCCAGCTTGAACTTCCATCTCTATCCAGGGACTGTAGAGACTTAATGGATTCCCCCATCACGGAAGATGAAATCAGGGCAGTTATAAAAAGCCTTAAGTCCGGCTCAGCCCCAGGGACAGACGGCTTCTCAGTCCCTTACTATAAGGAATACAGCGCTATCCTAGCCCCGTATCTAGCAAAGTTTTTTAATTCTAAAAAGTCAGGATCCCCTCTGGAATCTCAACTAAATACAGCATTCATCTCAGTGATCCCCAAACCCAACAAAAACCATGAGGAAGTTGAGAACTACAGACCCATTTCTTTAATTAACAATGACCTCAAAATTCTCACTAAAATTCTTGCCAATCGCCTCTCCTCCTTTATCAATCACTATATACACAAGGACCAAGTGGGTTTCATACCCGGTAGGCAAGGGCCTGACCAAATTAGAAGAGCTATAGATATAGTATCCATCCTTCAATCTAACTGGGAAGGGGGACCGAAACAGAAAGGTATGCTTCTCTCGTTGGATCTCCACAAAGCATTCGACTCGATCGAATGGCCCTATCTCTTCTCCATACTAGAAATTTGGGGCTTCGGACCCAACTTTTTGGGAATTCTAAAATCTCTATACTCCTCCCCCAAAGCGGTGATACGCCTACAAGGTCAATACACTAAAACTCTGACCATTGCAAGAGGAACTAGGCAGGGATGCCCACTTTCCCCCCTAATTTTTGCCATAGCTATCGAAACAATAGCAATAGCAATAAGAGCAGACCCCAACATTCAGGGAGTCGCCTGCGGTGACCAGGTCCACAAATGCGGGCTGTTTGCGGACGATATGCTCCTTTTCCTCACATCCCCAACCACCTCCCTCCCAAACCTTTGCAGGCTCCTGAAAGAGTTTTCGGGGGTCTCTGGGCTTAAGGTCAATTATGCCAAATCTTCAGCTTTGAATATCTCCCTGGACCCTACCTTAGTGGCATCCCTGCAGAGTTCCTTTGATTTCAAATGGAGTGATTCTTACATTGACTATTTAGGGATAAGGCTCACAGCGAAAACTGAACTCCTTTATGCATCCAACTTCCCTCACACTTACCGCAAACTAGAGTCGGACTTATCCAAATGGACCAGAGGGGGTTTATCCTGGTTGGGGAGGATTCATGCCGTCAAGATGACCCTACTCCCCAGAATTCTCTACCTATTTAGAGCCATCCCAATCAACATCAACAGGGAACATTTGAAATCGCTCCAACGGAAAATAGTAAAATTCATTTGGGGAGGGAAAGGGTACAGACTACAACAGAGCACTTTATACTTAAGTAGAACCCAAGGGGGTTTAGGCCTTCCGCATCTACTTTGGTATTTTCAATCGGCCAGATTAGCTCAGATTTCGACGGTATATGCGAAAGCGGAGAGACCGGACTGGATAATGATTGAGAGACAGGCAGTCCCCTCTTTCACTATTGATTTCCTTTTGTGGGTTCCCCCTAAAAAACGTCCCCCCATTCTATCCCCAATCCTCTCGCAATCCTTTCAGTTATGGGATTCTCTAAGAAACCTTCCAAACTTAACTTCCCGCAAACAACCACTGGCCCATATATTCAATAATCCTGACTTTCCCCCGGGAACCGACATTAAAGCATTCCGCTGGTGGCTGAACAAGGGGATGTACCGGATTGGACACTACTTCACATCAATGGGGCCTTTAACCAGGGCCTTCTGTGTGAGTCAGTTGGAGATGCCTGACTCCGAGAACTTCCGCTTTCAGCAGATCAGACACTTCCTCACAAATAGAGGTAAAGACAATCCTTCTAACCATTCTTTCACCCCCTACGAGGTATGGTGCGGTCGTTCCACGGAGCAGAAGGGTGGAATCTCCATCATTTATCAGTCACTCTCTAATCAAACAGCCAAGTCTCCATACATGGTAGCTTGGGAGTCTGACTTAGCCCTGGAGTGGGACCTGGAGAAATGGAGAGTCACCTATAATAGGGCGTACAAGAACATCCTGAACATCTCACTGGTGGAATCCAGCGTAAAGGTCATCACGAGATGGTACCTTCCACCAGAGAGACTGGCCAGAATGTTCCCCTCCATGGACTCCAGGTGCTTTAGGGGTTGTCTTCTTAGGGGCTCATTGACCCATATCTTTTGGGAATGTCCACGGCTGAGGTCTTTCTGGCATAAGATTTTCCAAATGATTAAAAAAGTCACCGGAGTTCAGGTCCCAAGAACCCCAGCCATAGCGCTCCTGAACGACCATTTACCCAAAACTCCAAAAATGTCACGCAGATTGATTCACTTTATTTTGCTGGGAGCTAAGTTATCTATAGCCAAGGCATGGAAACAACCCAAGGTACCCTTCCAAGCGGCTATCCGTAAGATTTCATGGATCATGGCCCAAGAGAAGGTGGCCAGTATCCTAAATAACACCACAGAGAAATTTGAAGCTATATGGGAACCATGGGCTAATTTCTTGGGCACCTCCTTGATCCCAGGGGTTAAACCCTGACGAATCAAACAGTATCTGGGCTTGGAGGACCTCCTCCCGTGGTTTGGCTTCCTTCCTCCTCCTCCTCCTCTTCTATCTCCCCTCTCTTACCTCTCTATTTTTTCCCCCTTTTTTTTTTTTTTTTTTTCCCTTCATCTTGTTTCTTTGCAGGTTGATCTGTCAAGTAAATGATCTCCAGCCTTATTTCAGACCATTGCAGGGATCTCAGGGAACCCAGTTACCAAGGGCAGCATGGATGGTAGATCGTTACTCTCTGTTTTGTTATCCAGAGACATGAAGCATCAACTAAGGGAGTGTCTGGGGCAGGTGGGAGAATTCCGCTCTGGCACAGTGTGTTCCCAGTTGGGGTGCAGACGGTCTCTCCTACCTCCTCCTCACCAAACGTACCCTGAGCTACGGTTCTCCAGATCTATGCGATCTAACTTTTTCATATGTAGGTTCTCTTGCAAGGACGCAATTTTCTTTATGTTATGTTTTGTTTGTGCCATATCTAAGGTCATAAGGTATATATGTAGCCCCCAAGGGGTTTCATTTGTTTTACTATGTACGCCTGCATTTAAAGCGATGGTTATGTATTTTTGTTTTTGTTTTTGATCTATTGGAAACTTAATAAAATATTTTGAATATTAAAAAAAAAAAAAAAAAAAAAAACAATGTTCTTTAGAAAGGAACACACATTCCACATCAATAATTAAGCTAACAAAATGAGTGTGTGCTGCAAATTGCCTCTTGCATTGTTACTGTTTATACTTGCTGGAGGCCGCCGTTTTGCTGAACCCCAGAGCGCCTGAACAGCAGTAAATCTTTAGACTGTCAACAGATCGGCCTCTACAAATTTAGCACAGTGCCTAAAAATAGAGAGCAACTGAGGATGTGCAGAGCAGAATGAGACAATGGGGGTTATTTACGAAAGGCAAATCCACTTTGCACTACAAGTGCAATCTACAAGTGCAAAGTGCATTTGAAATTACACTGAAAGTGCACTTGGAAGTGCAGTCGCTGTAAATCTGAGGGGTAGATCTGAAATGAGGGGAAGCTCTGCTGATTTTATCATCCAATCATGTGCAGGCTAAAATGCTGTTTTTTTATTTTCCTTGTATGCCCCCCTCAGATCTACAGCGACTGCAGTTCCAAGTGCCTTTTCAGTGCAATTTCAAGTGCACTTTGCACTTGTAGAGCAAAGTGGAGTTGCCTTTCGTAAATAACCCCCAATGTATTACTAGATTTTAAAAAAGTATATGCATTTGTTTTTAATGTTTTACACAGCTATACTTGTAAAAGGGGCCAGCAAGAAGTAATCTAGCAGCCATTACATTTCTGACTAAAGTTCCACTTTAAGAAAATTGTATACAGTGAGAAACGATCTCAGACATACTGAAAATAGATTTAAGACTTACATAAAATTTAAAAAGGTATATAGTTGTCATTACTAAAAAACTAAAGGAAATAATCACAAAAAATTGCAAATAATCACTTTCCCCTAGCGCACATATATTGTAATTATTATTACTCAGAAAGTTCAATGCACATAAAAGCCACTGCTATTGAAATTACACAATAGTCTCAAAACTATACACTATGGGAGTCCTAGATTGTTCACATCGCTCGTGGAATACCCCTCCCTGTGGATATTGAACTCACCAGATTACAGAATAAACACTTACACACGGACCCCTTCTCCCAACAGAGTTAAATGTGTGTAAGGATCCTCCTCTTATCGACAAATCACAGTGTAGACTATGCCTTAAAGCGGTGTTCCACCCGCAAATTTTTTTTTTTAAGTCAGCAGCTACAAACACTGTAGCTGCGAACTTTTAATAAGGACACTTACCTGTCCAGGGAGCCCGCGCTGTCACCCCCCCCGAGGCCGATCCATCCATCGGATCGGGTGCAGGCGCCGCCATTCTAACTAAGGGAAACCGGCAGTGGAGCCTTGCGGCTTCACTGCCCGTTTCCTACTGTGCATGCGTGAGTCACGCGGCGCTTTGTGAATGGCCGGCTGTCTTCTGGGACACACACAGGTCCCAGAAGACAGCGGGGTGCTCGCCGCACAAAAGGAAATGGCGTCCTGCGCTGCGGACCGGATGGATCGAAAGTACAAGCTGTACTTCATAAAAAGGTACGATAGAAGAAGAATTTTTTTTTTAATATCCAAAAACGAGGGTTGGAGAGGTGGTCTTTCATTTAAGACTACCTCTCAAAAGTGGGTGGAACTCTGCTTTAAGCACAGACACCTTCTCCCAACAGAGTTCACTAAGTGTAAGGATCCTCCTCTCATCAGCAGTATCTTGCATGTAAAAAAAAACGATCTCATAGCGTAATCATCCATAGAGGTAAAGGACTCGGAGTGGGGTGGGGAGGGTGTTAGCTTTTTTCTTTATATGTTCTTATTATTCCTAATTACCAGTTCTCAAATACAGTAACACATAGCAAATATAGCTCATTTTGCTATGTCAAACTGCAGCAGGGAAGAAACGGCTCCGCTATAAGCACCTTACCCAATTCTCTTTAATTCCAGCAGCAGACGGGTAATCATCTGAACTGTTGCTGGAACATAGCATTACTTACTGTTTGTAGCTGTTACCTGCACTGTAGCTGATAACTGCTTTGGAACATATTCCTTTGTTGCTGCTGTATTATTATTCTGCAGTGTGGACAGGGTTAAACTGAATATTCATAATTGCAGAAGTGCAGCAGCTGTCTTTAAGGAGACCTTTTGCAATGCTTGTCTATGGAGTGTCTCCATTGCATGGAACAGTCATCTTAGCTGGGTCTGGAACAATCCTGCAGGATGGTGATTGGCCGATGCAACAAAGCAATGGGAGGGTGTGCCTGCAGGCTGCTGAGAGGAAAGGAGGAAACAGTCATAAAGCTAGGAGGTGTGAAAATAGAGAGACTGGCTGCTGGCTGAACGGAACCTTGCCATAGCTGACTAACATTGGGTAACACCAAAGAGAAGCAAAGAGACTGCTCATCGTGCAGGACCTTGCCTCAGAGACTGGGCATTTCCCCCCCGGGATGGTGTGAGATGTGATTTGGAAGCCGCTGTGATCAGGTTGTACTACAGAGCACCCCCACTGCTTGTAAGGCAGGAAAAGTGGAACCGTCTCACCAGGATTGAAAGAGAGAAATCACAGCAAGGTAAATCCCTGTCTGACTTGAACTTGACTTTTACTGAATCAGAGAACATGTTCAGAGACCCACAAGTGGGTGCCATGGGTCTGGTAAGAGACTAACATTACACAAGTTAATCTGTTGTCTACTGGAAACAGGTGTGCTTTCTTCAAGGACCCCAACTTTGCCGGCCAAAATTGTGACTGTTATAGCAAGTTAGGACTGTCTTTGTATACTGTTGCTGGGGAAATGCAGTTCAGTTCTGCTCATTACTGTTAGAATACTGCAGGTGTTTAACCATATCTCTCAGAGTAATGTTATAGTCCTATTAATTGTTTGCATAGGCAAACTTGCTAATCCACTCCTCTTTTAGGCTATGCTTGTACCTAATCTGCTGTACCAGACATTGATGAAATCCATATGGAGATCGATCACATACATAGGGCTCTTATTCCACCGAAACCTGAGGGACCACCCAGAGATATGATCGTGAATCCCCATTTTTTCAGAGTCAAGGAGGTGGTCATGCGCTATGCTAGAGAACACCTTGAAATAACAGCTACAAAATCCAAGTCTTTGCTGACATCTCCCAGGCCACTATCCAAAAACGAAGATCCTTCAAACCTTTGCTTTCACCCTTGATTGAATGGAATCTTCGCTATAGGTGGAACTATCCCTTTTCGGCTCCAGTTTACTTATAACGGCTCCGGCTCTGGGATATTTGACCTTTTATTATTGTATGTTAGTAATACCCTGAATTATATGTTATATTATTCGGAGCCAGGAGGTCCTTGGCCTGAATATTTTCTCTTTTTCTCTTTTCTTCTCTGCTCCTACTTTAACTCTTTTTATTGTTTCTTCTTGAGGGTCACCTGAAGACTCGGCCAATCCCTTTGGATTTTTTGACATTTGGAAGGAGGGGTGAATTCAAATGTTGATATTTACACTAACAGCTTCTCATGTCTAGAGTAGCGAACACTGTCTGCCTACTTTATCACAATGTTCAGGGCTTAGGGTCACCATCCAAACGAATTAAGACCTTCACATATTATCGATCCTTAGGTGCTGATATTGTAGCCTTACAGGAGACACACTTTGCCCCCTCATTTTCCCCTCAATATATTCATAAAGACTATTCTATTTGTTTTCTTACTAATGCCTCAGAAAAAAAATGGGTGTAGCCCTCTGTCTATCTAGGCAGCTTTCCTTTACTGAAACTAAAGTCATTAAAGACAGGGATGGGCGATACCTCCTGGTTAAGGGTCATTTGGGTGAAAATTTTGTGACCTTTTTGGTTTATTATGCCCCTAATATGAACCAAACTGCGTTTTTTCACTCTTTACTACAATCTTTGGCCCCTGAATTTGAAGGGGGTGTCTTTTAGCAGGTGATTAGACCTTATTATGGACAAATCACACACGGTTTCATTCAGGTCACCTCCTCAACAGAGTCGTAAATTTGCCCAGTTGCTATATCATCACGATCTAGTAAACACTTGGAGGGAAGCTAACCCCACTTCTAGAGACTATTCCCAAGAGCCCATAACCATTACTCTCGTATTGATCATGTTTGTCTCCTCTCGGGACTCCTACCTAAATTACATTCAGCTAAAAAAATCTCTACTCTGTGGTCAGACCATGATCCTATAACTTTGCAGTTCTCAGACTTGACAACTAAGATAGCTAAGTCACACTGGCGTGTAAATTAATCCCTCCTCAGTAATGAATCTTACTGTCTCGATATTTCCACCCATCTGCAATCTTAGTTTGAAATGAATAAAGCTGATGATACCACCCCAGCAATCAATTGGGCAGAGCACAAGGCGTCTGGCAGGGGGTTCCTCATCTAATTGTCTTCCAGGCTTTAAAAAGCTCGCAACAAGTTGATTTTTGCCAAAACTACGGATTATGAGGCTTTAGCCACCCAACATAAAAACTCCCCATCCCCAGATCTATTAATTAAGCTTGAACAAGCTCACCTAGAACTTAACATCTGTCTCACCACAAAAGCTGAGAAGCAACTACGTTGGTCAAACCACAAGTTCTTTACTTGCCTTTATCGCCCAGGATCCTTGCTAGCACATAAGCTCACTCCAAGACACTCTCATTTGGCATTACCCAAACTAAGACTTCCCGGGGGCCATATTTCTCAAGACCCTCAAAAGATCCTTCGGGAATTCCACAAGTTCTATGCTGACCTATACGGACAACCCCGGGGGGCTGCTTCTTCATCAGTCAGGGACTTTCTGGGGAGTATACCTGTCCCCTCTATTGGGGAGGCTCTATGGACTAGCCTTTCACTTGTGAAGAGATTTATCAATCCATTAAAACAATATCACTTCATAAATCACCAGGACCGGATGGTCTCCCTAATATTTACTATAAAATATTTTCAGAATAACTGGTCCCACATATGATTCTCTATTTTAATTCCTTGCGAGATGGAGTAGTCGTCCCCCTGGACAAAAATAAGGCCTTTATTAGTGTCATTCCTAAACCTAATAGAGATACCACAGATGTCCTTAATTATCGTCCGATCTCGTTAATTGACTGCGATTTTAAAATCCTTACAAAACTCTTGGCTCTACGTCTTAATACCTTTTTAGCACAGTACATTCATAACGATCAATCAGGATTTATTGTTGGGGGCCAAACGTTAGACCAAATCGTAGATCTATAACCTTGATTTCAGCCGTACATGCCAACTGGGTTGCTCCCCTCTCATGGGAACTTCTATTTCTATCATTAGACCTCCATAAAGCTTTTGATAGTATAAATTGGGATTATTTATTTACTACTTTAGAGACTTTCGGGTTTGGCTCTACCTTCCTTTCCCTACTGAAAACTCTATATAGTTCTCCGTCAACTCAGGTTTCAATAAGGGGCTACAAATCAACTTCATTCACTAGTAGACGTGGCACGAGACAGGGCTGCCCGCTCTCTCCTTTACTTTTTTGCACTAGCAATCGAACCCATGGCTATGGCAATTTGGTCTCATCCTAATATCAAAGGCTTTAACTGTGGGCAACAAGAACATAAATGTGCCTTATTTGCCAGTAATGTCCTTATGTATATCACCAATCCCCAAGTCACTTTACATAATCTATTATCCTTATTGGACCAGTGCTCTTGGCTCTCCGGCCTTTCCCTAAATTCTCACAAAACAACAGCTCTTAATTTCTCGTTACCTCCCTCAATAATACAGCCCCCCCGAAATAGTTACAACTTTCAATGGGCATCACACTCTCTTTCATATTTAGGAGTTCAAGTAACATCTTCTATTGAGACTCTTTATAAAGCTAATTATCCTCCATTGTTTAAAAAACTTAAGGAGAACCTTCACCGTTGGGCAGACTATTCTTTATCATGGTTTGGCAGAATCAACCCTGTCAAAATTACACTTTTACCCAGAATACTTTATTATTTTAGAACTTTACCAGTGACAGTCCCGAGGGGAGATCTACAGAACCTACAAACCAAGATTCTTCGATTCATATGGGGTAATAGAAGACCTCGACTGAACAAACGGATACTATATACCCCAAAACTAAAGGGTGGTCTTGGTCTCCCTAATCAACAAAATTACTTTTAAGCCACCCAAATAGCCCAACTTGCCTATACTACAGCTAAGGGTCCCACACCTCTTTTGGTTCGAAGCACTCTCCAGTCACCCCTTGGCCATAGGATCTTTAAAGTGGCTCCCTAACCACCTACGCCCTCCTATATTATACCCTACCTTATCTCATTAATTGGCAGTCTGGGACAGGGTGTGTCACCATGCATCATTATCATAATTAACCCTCGCCGTTAGCTCTTCTGCAACCCGGAGTTCCCACCAGGATTGGTGCCAAAAACATTTCAATGGTGGCTTAATAAGGGGCTACTAAGAATTGGTAACTACCTTAATGGAACCCAGGTATACTCTCTACAACATTTTAAAGACCACATGCAGATACCTGTTAGTGAAATATTCTGACATAATCAAATTGTTTCCATTGTCAAAAGCAAACTTAATCTAATAGCTGGGCCACTTACACTTACAACTTTTGAGCTGTCTTGCCAGGAAAGAGATCTTTTGAGAGGACAAATATCTGCGGTGTATGCTGTGACGAACGCAGGTGTCAGATCCCCGCCCTCCTCGCTAACTTGCAACGAAGGACCGGCCAACCTCACACCACGCTGTCACTTACGTAACAATGCCACTCTCAGCTGCGCCCAGCACAAAGATTTTCCAGCTTGCGGGACCACAATCTAGGTGCGAACAACCTGAGAGTGATTGTCACTGGGCTAATTACACAATTAACCCTTTAACTGCCACCACCCCCGTTTAAAAGACCGAGCTGGGGGAGACTCGTAATTTTGCAATACCAATTATAATTTTAAAATAAGCGTCTGCCACACACACTGCCACCACAGACAGGTCTGCTCAGAGTCTTACTCTACAACAGTAGCGCCCTTCAAGAGGCAGGTTCGTTTATAGCTTGCATTAAGAGTTTTAGAGACAAGGTTAACACTTTTCAACATAAGGGTTTATTATGAAAAGGTCAAAGTTGGTGCAAATAAAATATTTACAGAAAAAAGATGTTTCAAAAAGATAAAGACAATATACAGCCAAAAAGCAATAAGGTAGAATTGGGAAGGAAGAATACTTGCAATTAATGTCCGAGGGTTGATCAGAGTTCGATCGATGAGCTAGGTACTCGGTTCTCGACTTGGCAGATGTTTCTTCTTGGATGGTAAAAGCTGATAAAAACTGCCCATTGTCTTGGCATCTCCTCTTTTCTGTCAAATCAAAGGGGGTGTTGACAGTGACCAGTAACCAATCGTCTGGTCATCTTGTTTAGGGGTTGGTTGCTGGGAGGTGTCTACACTCATGACCACGTCCCAGGCAGATTTTGTAATACATATTCATATATCTGCATCTATAGTGTTTACAGACTCCAAATATCCATATTATTATTCAACTTGAGATTTCCTTCAAAACAAGTCTAAACATGCCATCTCTATAATGTATAGCCTGCTTTGGAGGAATAAGTGGTCCCAGGGGTTTCCCATATGACCTGACATAGGGGTGTCTGGACTTGAAACGTTCCATATTATCTGGAGGAAACTAAATATGTCCAGATTATGGCTGTGCTATTACTAAGTCAGAAGTTAGGACACATGCTGAAATTTCATACTTATAAGTTGGAGGTGTATTCAGATAATTTACAACTGGGGCCTGTTAGGTCTCTGAATGGGGAGGGTGACAGTTTTACGAGAGGCCTGAACACTGCCCTTACAACAAATGTTTTCTACTGACCTAACCTGGTTCTGTTTTCTCTGTTGAGATAACCTTTTCTGTTGAACTTAAAAAGCTTTGAATTCCTAAGACAAGGGAGGAGGGAGTTCAGATTTCTCTGTATGTTACATGGTTAGCCAAACTGTCATGGCTACTTCCACACAAGATGGCAGCTAGCTACAGCTTTTCATGTCCCGTACGTGATATCGTTACATATGCCTCCCTCGCTGAGCCGAACTCAAAACTCTCCTATATAAACCAGTGGGAAAAAGACCTGGATCTTACTTTTGATCTGAGTGGCAGGACATTGCCTACTCTTTATCCAAGGTTTCTATCAATACCACACTAATTGAAGCCAACTATAAAACACTTTTGCGTTGGTACCTGGTTCCTACTCGGGTGGCTAAAATGCATCCGTCCACATCACCTAATTGTTTTCGACACTGTGGTCAGCTGGGAACAATGCATCATATCTTGTGGCAGTGCCCCTTGGTGACTAGGTTTTGAATCTGAATATTTAATTTAATACATTTGGTGATTGGGGGGTGAACATCCATAGATCCCCAGAGGTTGCTCTGTTTCATAAATTTCCTGATGAAGTGGAAATCAATCAAATTAATCACATATATACTGTTAGCGCAAGGATCACAGTTGCACAACACTGGAAACAACTGGTTATTCCCCTGGAATGTGTTAAAAATAAAGTTAGCTGAAAAAAAAAAAATAAATAAATAAAGTTAACTGGATTATGGTTAATGACAAACTTACTCACATACTCCATAACTGAAAAATTTGATAAAATATGGGACCCATGGACCCGTTATATTTCGGTTCCCTAATGAGCTCCGGGCTGACCTTCCTCTCTTACTCCTTTTTTTTCCTCCTCTACTCCCCCCCCCCCTCTTTTCCTATGTTGTTTAACTCAAATATATGTTGGGTTACCTTTAGAGCTTTATTAAAGTTTTTTGACTTTGCAGATATTCTCAGGAATTGGTACAAGGATTCGTTGTTTCCCCCACCCCCTTATCCACTATACCCCCCCCCCTCATTCTCTTTCCGTACCATACTCAGGTTCCTGATCCTTATTGCACATGGTTACAATTTTGACTATTGATTAGAATAGTTCTCTAGTAGATAGAGTATATTTTTATTACTTCCTGATACTATCTGTTGGACTTCCTAATCTTAGCAGGTTTATCTAAGAACATCACATGATTATTGTTTGTTCCCTTATATTCATGGACCATGTTATTTTGGCTTGTTGATTTTTTCTGTATTCATGTGTCTGGCATTGTGACAGTTCGAGAGGTGACCTCTGTTCAACTGCTACTTTTGTTCTGGATTCTTTCAATAAAACATTGAAATATAAAGTAATAGAAAAACTGGAATACTAATTTAATTTTGTCTTCCTCATTGACTGCAATGACAAAATAGGGAAAACAAAAATTCTTAAATTAAGTCCTCCCTAGTAGTCATTGCTTAATGCTTGGGCAAAAAAAGTATTTCTGTATGCTGTAGAAAAGAAATCCCTAAGAAACGTGTATGGAGAGAACCTGCAAACACCATCTATCAAAGAAGGATTGAACTGAATAGCCTGTGGTTTGTATGTAAATAAAGCCTGTGGTGTTTGTGAAAGGAAGCCAAACTGAGAAGTGGAAGCAAACGAAATACACAAACTGGCTGTGCGAGACTGAGCTAGTTACACCGACCAGAAGAATGTGCCCTTGTTTGCTCAGTTTTTCCTTTCTTGACCAAAGCTATGAAACTTAGTATAGAAACCTATTATACTGATGAAAGTCTTCAGTTCAGAAGGGGAAAATCTTCATGTAGACATCAGGATGTAAACCACATTGACTGAATGGTTCAAGGCATGCAGACTTTCTTTTTTAGAGTTTCAAAAGTATGTTTTAGTTAACTGCACACAGCGTGTAGCTTCTGTCATTGAAACGTTATTGGGCATTTGGAATAATAAAAAAAAGATACAAAGTGACTAAAAGACAAAAGTTCGGCACTCCCTTTCTTTAATTTACCTCTACTATCATCTGTGGTAGAGCATTCTGCAAGTTAACTTTTTTTTTTTCAGTTTTACATGTGTGTTAGAGTTAGGACATTTGTATAGTTATTATTACTGTCCATGTTCCTGATGGGGAGAGTCATCCTCAGTACTGGTCGTGGTGACGATTGTCTCCAGTAGAGAAGTTAATGGGAAATTCAAACTTTTTGAGGAGGTGAGAGGAAATCTTCCAATGTGGATATCTGTTCTGGTGATGGCTGTCTAATGCCGCGTACACACTAGCAGACTTTCCGGGAGACTTGGTCCGGAGGACCGGACTCTGTCAGACAATTGGATCGTGTGTGAGCTCCAGCAGACTTTTTTCCCAAAAGTACGACGGACCTAGAAATAAAACATGTTTCAAATCTTTCCGATGGACTCGAGTCCGGTCGAAAAATCCGCTCATCTGTATGCTAGTTCAACAGACTAAGACTGACGCTAGGCAGCTATTGGCTACTGGCTATCAACTTCCTTATTTTAGTTCGGTCGTACGTCATCATGAATGAATCCGTCGGACTTTGGTGTGATTGTGTGTAGGCAAGTCCGTTCGTTAGGAAAGTCCGGCGGAAGTCCGCCGAAAGTCCGTCGGACCAGTCCGGTCGAAAAGTCCGCTCGTGTGTACGCGGCATAAGAGAGCATGTCATGGCTTTGGTGAGATCTCCTCTTACTTCCTGCTGTGTCTCCTGGACAGAAAAGGAAGGGAAATCCCCCCAGTGACACAGCAAAAAAATCCTGACATGAGGCATAAGCATTCTCAACTCTATCTTAAAAAAGCATTGAATTTACAGGCTTTCAGGAGAATATGTCATATTTCTCATAGGGGGATCCCAATTTTTTCCACAAATATGAATGAATATATGACCTACCCCCATGATACAGTGCAAGCTTGCTAAGGGCCAGATTAACATAGGGGCTATTGGAGCTGTAGCTCCAGGCCCCTACCTTAAGAAAGAACAGCCAAAAAAGAACATTTCTCAGACACCATCTCATCCGCCTTAAACCGCCCGCGTGAACTCTTCAAAATAGTTGCTCAGTCAATGAACCCGACCTGCTTAGAGCCCCCATCAAACGATACTCAAGAATTCTGCAATGAGCTATCAGACTTCTTCATCGACAAAATCGACTTCATTCGGAAATCAATCCATAAAAAAATAACAACCAACCTCACTCAACCAAAGCAAAAAGAGGATAGCGACACGAACATCACTCAACCGCCGAATTTCTTTTTGTCCCCAATCACCACGGACATGACTAAAAACATCATCAGAAGCCTTCGAGACAGCACATCACCTAACGACATCATCCCCACTAAACTGTTTAAAGAATGTGCCGATATCTTGGCCCCTACCCTAACACATCTCATAAATCAATCATTCAAAGAAGGGACTGTGCCAACCTCCCTCAAGCAAGGCATCGTCAAACCCCTGCTAAAGAAACCCAATCTCGACCCCAAGGACCCTAACTGCCGCAGACCAATAACCAGCCTCAACACCATCTCCAAGATTATAGAGAAAGCAGTAGTACAGCAGCTACAACACCACCTGGACTCACACCAACTCCTGGACCCTCTGCAATCAGGCTTTCGCCCAGGCCATGGCACAGAAACAGCACTTCTGAAGATATGGGACGACGCCCTTGAAGCAGCAGACGATGGAGAACCAAGTCTCCTGGTACTGTTAGACCTCAGCGCAGCATTCTATACAGTGGACCACAATACTTTACTTGTCCGCCTCGCTGAAGTTGCAGGAGCTACAGATTCTGCTCTAAAATGGTTTACATCCTTCTTAGAGAATCGCTCCCAGACAGTGAAACTAGGAACATTCACCTCGGAAACCCGGGCAGTCTCCTGTGGAGTCCCTCAAGGCTCACCCTTGTCACCAATACTATTCAACATCTACATCCGCCCACTTCTCAATATCATCAGGAAAACCGATCTCTGCTTCCACTCATACGCTGACGACACCCAACTCTACATTCGCATCAATGGACAAAAAGACCTTCATCAGCAATTACAGAAATGCCTCACTTTAATAGATGACTGGATGACCACTAGCTCCCTCAAACTCAACGGTTCAAAAACAGAACTTCTTCTCCTGCAAGCTAACAAAAATTCCACAATAAAGACTCCGTGGACACCTCCCACCATCCTTGAACAGACCATCTCTCCAAGCACCAAAGCCAAGAGCCTCGGAGTCACTTTTGACTCAGGAATGACAATGGATGCACAAATAGGATCAGTGGTGAGCGGATCCCACCATCTCCTCCGCCAGCTACGCAGACTAATCCCCTTCATCCCAGAAGAGGACAAAGCGGCAGTTGTGGGAACAATCATCAATTCCCGACTCGACTACGCAAATTCGCTCTACGTAGGACTACCCCAATATCAGCTTGCGCGCTTGCAACTCATCCAAAACACGGCGGCAAGACTGTTAACAGGAAAAAAAACCCTGGGAATCCATCTCCCCAGCCCTAAAGAGCCTACACTGGCTAACCGTGAAGAATCGGATCACATTCAAGACCCTCTGCCTCACCCACAAATGTATACAAGGGAATGCTCCGCTATATCTCCGGGAGAAAATAAAACACTACACACCGAATCACAGTCTTCGATCAGCCAACCAAAACCTCCTTATCATTCCCAAATACCGCTACAAAGCAAAGGGAGAATGAAGATTCGCAGTCCAAGGACCCCGACTATGGAATGCTCTTCCAACCAATATCCGCATGGAAGAAAACTACCAGGCCTTCAGAAAAAAACTAAAGACCTTCCTCTTCTAACAAGCTGACAACAGAGAATGTATCTCAGCGCCTTGAGGCGATTCAGTTCGCATTTGCTGCGCTTTACAAATCATTCATTCATTCATTCATTAAGAAAGGTCCCTGCCAGAGAGTCATTAATGCTGTTTAGCTCTGCTCTGTGTGTACATGATTGTTATGTAAATGACGGTATTGTTATGTATACCGCAGGCGGTATAATTATGTAAATCGCGGGCAGCAGGAGGTATAGTTATGTAAATCGCAGGCGGTATGATTATGTAAATTAGGGGCGGCAGCTGAGTTCCACACAGTGTGGTGTAGCACACATAGAGGCTCAATCTTGTTCCTTCCCCACAGCTTTCAGAAAACGCCCATTTCCTCCTAACTCCCACCCCTACAATGACAGACTCACTTACTCGGCACTTACGCTTGTCTTTTACTGGTGGAGGGAGTGTGAGGAAGGATCCGCACACTCTGATCGGCTGAGGGTACCATCCGTCAATTACACTAGCTCCGCCCCCTGTATCTTCCAACAAATTTTAAGTGCATTCCTCCCTTACTATATTAGCAAGCTTTATACATATTTTATTGTACCATTAAGAAGAAAGATGCAGACTCACCAAAAGTACAGAGAAAACAATTACTCTGTATGTGCTTTCTTCACCACATGCATGAGCTGTGGTGTGTTATGTAAAAATGCAGCATGTCTACCAGTGGCGGTGCGGCCATTAGGGGCACTCGAGCGCCGCCACCTCTCTCCAGCCACCCCTCTGTGTAATATGGATAGAATCATACATTGCATGAATCTATCCACGGCCATTGTAGCCAGGCGCTACATATTGTACAGTCACACCAGTCCCTGCCCCCAAGGAGCTTACAATCTAAGCTTCCTAACTCACATTCATACGCATACTAGGGCCAATGTACCTCCAGCATGTCTTTGTAGTGTGGGAGGAAACCGGAGTCCCCGGAGGAAACCCACGCAGGCGCAGGGAGAACATGCAAACTCCAAGCAGGTGGCGCTGTGGTTGGGAATTGAAGCGACGACTCCGGTGCTGCCAGGCAGAAGAGGTAACCACTTGATTCCTCTAACTTGTGGTGGGACTGAAGCTTCTTGTTGTATGTTTCTGTACAATGTAACAGCTCCTATGCTGCACTGCATGTGGATTAGGCTGGACTCGTAGGAACATCTTAGTCTGCCAAAGACAAGCAGTTACTCATTGGACCATTTTATATTTAACCACTTAGGGACCGCCCGCTGTCATTATACGATGGCTGTTTGAAGGAAGATATCGTTGTTATGGCAGCAGCTAGCTGCCATAACCCCGGTATCCCCGTCTTCAGCGGGCGGTCCACTACAAGATAAAAGTGGTCTCTGCGGTGGATTTGCCACAAGATCACTTTTATCGGTGGCCCCCACCCGTCTCCATGACACTGCAGGGCGGAAGCAATGTCAAAACGTCACTTCCGCCCATAGCTCTCAAAGGGCCATTTATTTTTTTTATTTTTTTAACTTTTTTAACTTTTTTTTTTTTTTTTTTTTTTAATTTCAGTCTAAATATGAGATCTGAGGTCTTTTTTTACCCCAGATCTCATATTTAAGAGGTCCTGTCATGCTTTTTTCTATTACAAGGGATGTTTACATAAAAGTGACAGTTTTTTTTTTTTTTTTTTAAACAATGTAAAAATAAAAAATAAAAGGTAAAAGAGTAGCGCCCGCATATGAAAACGGTGTTCAAACCACACATGTGAGGTATCACCACGATCGGCAGAGTGAGAGCAATAATTCTAGCCCTAGAGCTCTTCTGTAACTTAAAACAACCTGTAGAATTTTTTAAACTTCACCTATGGAGATTTTTAATTTCAATTTACGCGGTGTAACATTATCTTTCACAATATAAAAAAGAATTGGGCTAACTTTACTGTTGTCTTATTTTTTAATTCAAAAAAGTGTATTTTTTCAAAAAAAAGACTGCTGCGCAAATACTGTGTGACAGAAAGTATTGCAACGACTGCCATTTTATTCTCTAGGGTGTTAGAAAAAAATGTATAATGTTTGGGGTTTCTAAGTAATTTTCTAGCAAAAGAAAACAGTTTTTAACTTGTAAACAACAAATCTCAGAAAGAGGCTCAGTCCTTAAGTGGTTAAATGTCATTTTATTAAGAAGCCGAGAGAAATGAGAGTGAAAAGAGAATAGTTTGTATAGAAAGGGAAGATGGTGGGAGGAACGGCTGTGCTGGGGGAACTACTTGGAGGATATTAATGGATAGAAATCTGCTGATGGAGCTGGTGTCGGTCTGGGCACTGGAATGTGGAAGCATATAGATTGTGGGAGGAGCTTCTAAAGGGGATTTATTAATAAAAGCGCATTGTAGGATGACCTTGTCATTTCTTTTTTGGGTGATTGGTGGAAATCCATTGAGGGGAGAATATATCTATTAGATGAAGAAACGCTGATTTGATGTTTTTTGGTGATAGAATAACGTGTAATTGGCCCAGAGGTCCTCAGGGTTCTGGGGGGAGGGGCATTAGCACCATCACTGGTGGCAGGGGAGCACTTTTTATATTGAATTTTAGGGATCACTTCTATAAAAGCATGGGGGATGGGATGACATTTGATAAATACAATAACACGGAATTTTGTGGATGAACATTTTCAAGGACTGTTTTTTGTTTTTGTTTTTTTTCACGTTTATAACAAATCTGGATATTGATTTCATGATGTAATGCATAGTGTTACCAGCTAAAAGGTAAACAAGGTTGTTGTCATAGCAACCGGATTGTTTACTTGTTTACAAATCTGAGCTGTAAAACAGACAGCGGGAGGATGTTTTTTTTTTTTTTTTACTGCTTAGGTTTGTAAACAAAATAGTTGCTATGACAACAAGGTCGTTTACCTTTTTAACTGACATCTCATGTATAGGGCCTTTATGTGTTTTTTTTTTTTTTTAATATCTAAACAACTCTGTTGCCACAGCATACGGTTTGTTTACACATCTGAGCTGTAAAATAGACTGACATCTCATGTATAGGGCCCTATTTTCTATAGAACAAGTATACATACATGTAACCAATAGCAACCAATCAGAGGTTAAGTGAAGAAATTAGAGTATTTACTATGAGGGTAGTGGGGGGGGGTAGCGTCTTGTAAAGCCCCTGGATTGTTTATTATGGGAGAATACAGAGACTGAATCTACTCAATACCTGGCTGTCAGTCTGATCCATTGCTTTCCGTCCGTTCTCCATCACTGATTGGGAAAAAGTTCTAAATGAACATGCAGTGATGCAGAAAGCATGGAAGCCAGAGCCAGCCAGGAGTATAGCATTTTCAGAAGGTGATCAGCAATGGCAGCCTACATATTTCTCTCAGTATGGGTTCCCTTGTAACCATTTGGGGGAACCCTAGTGGTCCCCAAAAACATTTATAACTGGAAAGAGACTCTGCAATCCAAGATGGCCACTGTGTGTAGAGTAAATGCTCCTTTTCCCCTTATGTATTGCTATAGGAGAGATTCTGCTCACTTCCTCCCTTTCTGACCCCAGAGGAAGTGAAGGCTAAATCTCCACTATGGGGACCACAGACAGTGATAAAGACTTGTCAGGGGGATCTAAACCACTCCCACTCTACTATTGTGACCAATCAGATTATGGGATTACACCATGGAAACAGAAATACATTTATTATCGATTATGATTGTATCCTTTCCATTGAAATCCACTTCCCCAGATGTATCATATTGATTGAATGGGTTGTCATCTATAGATAGATTACTCCTATTGAAGCAGATCAATCAGATTATGTGATTATCACCACCATTAGGGTTTAACCTCTTCAGCTCTGGAAGGTTTTACCCCCTTCATGACCAGGTCATTTTTTTTTTATACTGCACTGGGTTATTTTAATTGACAATTGTGCAGTCATGCAACGTTGTACCCAAATAAAATTGATGTCCTTTTTTTCCCCACAAATAGAACTTTCTTTTGGTGGTATTTGATCGTCTATAAACAAAAACAAAAAATTAGAAAAATAAATAAATATATATATTTTTTTATTTTTTTTCCAATTTCCAATAAAAAAAATGTAAAAAATAAAATGTCTTCATCAATTTAGGTTAATATGTATTCTGCTACATATTTTTGGTAAAAGAAATCCCAGTAAGTGTATATTGATTTTGGTTCACAAAAGTTATGGCATCTACAAATATGGGATATTTTTATTTATTTTACATTTTTTTTACTAGTAATGGTGCTGATCTGCGTGACTGCGACATTGCGGCGGACAAATAAGTGACACTTTTGACACTTTTTGGAGACCAGTGACACCAATACAGTGATCAGTGCTAAAAATATGCACTGTACTAATGACACTGGCAGGGAAGGGGTTAACAGCAAAGGTAATCAAAGGGTTACCTGTGTTCCTAGCTGGTGTTTTCTTACTGTGGGGGAGGTGCTTGTACTAGGGGAAGGCATAGATCCATGTCATAACATTTTGTTATGTTACAGCCTTATTCCAAAATGGACTAAATTTATTATTTTCCTCAAAATTCTACAAACAATCCCCCATAATGACAACGTGAGAGAATTTGCTTGAAATCTTTGCAAATTTATTAACTACATATACAGGGTCGGCGCTACCACTAGGCGAACTAGGCAGCTGCCTAGGGGGCAGCCATGGTCACTGGTCCCCTATCTAAATGTGTGAAAGTAATAGTCCTTAGTAGTCCTTGCCGCTACGCAGTCCTGTGGAGGAAGAGGAGGAGGCGCTGGGAGCTTGTCACAACCGTTCATCCAACAGTTGTTGGGTCAATGGGTGGATCCATGCGCTCCCTTCCCCGGCTCCTCCCCTTCTCCCGCGCTCTGCGGATCTCTTACCATGTGCAGAGCGTGGATAATGGCCACCGCGGCAGCTGCTGAGCAGCAGCTTGACCTCCTCTCCAGGATGGACAGCCGTAGTGTGGAAGACCTGCCAGAGCAGCGATCATCGGAGAGCCAGTCTCAAGGTACTGTGCATGATGGTCCGTTGCCCGATACTGACAGCATCTCGTGACGTCACTCCCTGATCAAGGGCACCCCGAAAATCCCTGCTACCAGCCGCCCGTGATGACCTCACACACAGCCTTAATGATATGATGCCACCTACTGTCCCCTGTCATCATCATGCTCCTCGTCATCCCCCTGTTCCTGGCATCCCACCACCCTAGCTCTGAGGCCTGTCATACGTTTTATCACCCCCCTGTCATCTTCAACCCCCCCGGTCAGCTTCCTACCACCCACCCCTTTCATCTTCACCCCCCTGATCAGCTTCCTACCACTCCACCCTGTCATCTTCACCCCCCCAGTCAGCTTCCTACTACCCCCCTGTCATCTTCACCCCCCCTGTCATCTTTACCCTCCGGTCAGCTTCCTACCACCCCTTGTCATCTTCCTACCATCCCCGGTCATCTTCATCCTCCTTGTCATCTTCATCCCTCCTGTCATCTTCACCCCCCCAGTCAGCTTCCTACCACCCCACCCTGTCATCTTCATCCTCCCTGTCAGCTTCCTACCACTCACCCCTGTCATCTCCATCCTCCCTGTCAGCTTCCTACCACCCACCCCTGTCATCTGCATCCCCCCCTGTCAGCTTCCTACCACCCACCCTTGTAATCCTCATTCCTCCTGTACCATACAGTCAGCTTTCTACCAACATACCCCCTGTCATCTTCACCCCCCCACTGCCAGCTTCCTACCACCCCACCCCCTTAAATTTACTGGTGCACATCACATATGATGGACGCAGGGACAATTTTTTTCTTGACAACACGGACATTCGTCCTCCCAGTGAAACCACCAATGAAGGGACTTTTTTTCTTTCAGTGACAACAAGGATGCAAGAGGGACATTCTTTTTTTTTGGGGGGGGGGGCGCACGTAGCTGGTCTTGCCTAGGGTGCCAAATTGCCTAGCACCGGCCCTGTACATATAGACCAGCCGTTGTCGTTATACGTTGCTACTTTGATGTTAAATACCGTTGTTATGGCAGCAGCTAGCTGCCATAACCCCAGTATTTTTAAAAATGGTGGACTAGCCTCTTTCATATAAAAGTGGTCTCAGCGGCGGATTCGCTGCAAGATCACTTTTATCGGTGGGGGGAAAGGCCCCCCACACCCGCCGCGCTCCTGTCGTCTCTGCCGCTTACCGGATCAGTTCCTGTCCCCTCACTGCCTGGATACCGAGTGAGGGGAAGATGGCCCCCGATTGACTCCATAGCATTGGAGGGCAGTAGCGATGTCAAACGTCACTTCTACCCATTGCTCTTAAAGGGAAAATTAAAAAAAAAAATTTCAAATGACATTTTTTTTTTTGCATTTTAGTGTAAATATGAGATCTGAGGTCTTTTTGACCGCAGATCTCATATTTAAGAGGTCCTGTCATGCTTTTTTCTATTACAAGGGATGTTTACATTCCTTGTAATGGGAATAAAAGTGACCCAAAATTTTTTTTCAAAAGGACAGTATCAAATAAAAAAAAGTAAAATAAATAAGAAAAATAAAAATTATAAATTTAAAGCACCCCGTCCTGCCAAGCTTGCGCGCAGAAGCGAACGCATATGTGAGTAGCGCCGGCATATGAAAACGGTGTTCAAACCACACGTGTGAGGTATCACTGCGATCGCTAGAGCAATAATTCTAGCCCTGGACCTCCTCTTTAACTTAAAACTGGTAACCTGTAGAAATTTTTAAACATCGCCTATGGAGATTTTTAAGGGCGCCCGCCATTCCACGAGCGGGCGCAATTTTGAAGCGTGACATGTTGGGTATCAATTTACTCTGCGTAACATTATCTTTCACGATATAAAAAAAATTGGGCTAACTTTAATGTTGTGTTATTTTTTCATTCAAAAAAGTGTATTTTTTCCAAAAAAAGTGTGCTTGTAAGACCGCTGCGCAAATACGATGTGCCAGAAAGTATTGCAACGACCACCATTTTTTTCTCTGGGGTGTTAGAAAAAATATATATATAATGTTTGGGGGTTCTAAGTAATTTTTCTAGCAAAAAAAATTTATCTTAGTAAATAACTACATATAATAATATAAGTCTGAAAAATAGAGCTTTCTTTTGATGGTATTTGATTGCCTCTGCAATTTTTATATTTTGCAATATAAACGGAAAAAGACCGAAAATTTTGAAAAAAATTATATTTTCTACTTTTTGTTATAAGAAAAATCCAATAAACTCAATTTTAGTCATACATTTAGGCCAAAATGTATTCGGCCACATGTCTTTGGTAAAAAAAAATGTCAAGAAGCGATTATTTATTGGTTTGCGCAAAAGTTATAGCGTCTACAAACTAGGGTACATTATCTGGAATTTACACAGCTTTTAGTTTATGACTGCCTATCTCATTTCTTGAGGTGGTAAAATGGCAGGGCAGTACAACCCCCCCCAATGACCCCATTTTGGAAAGTAGACACCCCAAGGAAATTGCTGAGAGGCATGTTGAGCCCATTGAATATTTATTTTTTTTGTCCCAAGTGATTGAATAATGACAAAAAAAATAATTACAAAAAGTTGTCACTAAATGGTATATTGCCCACACATGCTATGGATATATGTGGAATTGCACCCCAAAATACATTTAGCTGCTTCTCCTGAGTACGGGGATACCACATGTGTGGGATTTTTTGGGAGCCTAGCTGCGTACAGGGCCTACTTTCCAAAATGGGGTCATTTGGGGGGGTTGAACTGTCCTGGCATTTTATGCACAACATTTAGAAGCTTATGTCACACATCATCCACTCTTCTAACCACTTGAAGACAAAGCCCTTTCTGACACTTTTTGTTTACATGAAAAAATTATTTTTTTTTGCAAGAAAATTACTTTGAGCCCCCAAACATTATATATTTTTTTTTAAAGCAAAGGCCCTACAGATTTAAATGGTGGGTGTTTCATTCTTTTTTATTTTTACACAGTATTTGCCCAGCGATTTTTCAAACGCATTTTTTGGGGAAAAAACACACTTTTTTAAATTTTAATGCAGTAAAACACACTATATTGCCCAAATGTTTGATGAAATAAAAAAGAAGATCTTAGGCCGAGTACATGGATATCGAACACGACATGCTTTAAAATTGCGCACAAACGTGCAGTGGTGACAAACTACATACATTTTTAAAAGCCTTTAAAAGCCTTTACAGGTTACCACTTTAGATTTACAGAGGAGGTCTACTGCTAAAATTACTGCCCTCGATCAGACCTTCGCGGTGATACCTCACATGCATGGTGCAATTTCTGTTTACATATGACGCCAGACCGACGCTTGCATTCACCTTTGCGAGAGAGCAGGGGGGGACAGGGGTGCTTTTTTTTTTTTTTTTGTTAAATTATTTATTTTGCTTTTTTATTTTATTTTTTTTTTTTTAAAAATGGGGTTTTATTAGACCCTAGATCTCTCCTCTGCCCTCAAAGCATCTGACCACACCAAGATTGGTGTGATAAAATGCTTTCCCAATGGCGCTGTTTACATCTGGCGAAATCTAAGTCATGAAATGCTCGTAGCTTCCAGTTTCTTAGGCCATAGAGATGATCAGAGCCATTCTGGTCTTTGATCAGCTCTATGGTCAGCTGGCGGAACCACCGGCTGCATTCTCAGGTTCCCTGATGGGACAGGAGAGCCAGAGAAAACCATGGAAGATGGTGGGGGGGGACATTCCCTCCCACTGCTTGTAAAAGCAGTCTAGAGGCTAATTAGCCGCTAGGATTGCTTTTACATGAAATCCAATCCCTGGCTGAAGAAAATGATATCAAGATGATACCTAAACCTGCAGGCATCATTCTGGTATAACCACTCAAAGTCCAGCAACATACCAGTACGTTGCTGGTCCTTGTTAGGCATATATTGTAATCTTTTTTTTTCATGCAGTCTGTGGGCTGAACGAAAAAAAGAGATTGATTGGTGGGTATGCCCACCATTAGAATACCTCCCTTCATCCACCCACTTCTAATGATGGGCATACATGCACCATTTTGTTTTTAACTGTGGTAGTGAAATCACCTCCAACAGCGCTGGAGTCACGGCTTTATGTATCGTGGGAACAAACGCTGTTTCTGTCAAGATAAATAAATCAGCGCTGCAGCTGAATGGCCTAAAAAAATATATGCCGAAGCATGGGGGCATCTGCCCCAAAAGTTAGGAGCAAATTGCTCCTCCACCCCTGCTGCCCCCATGCTTCGGCATATATGCTCTTTTTTTAACTGTGGTGGTGAAATCACCTCCTACACCTCTAGATGTATCGTGGGAGTAAACGCTGTTGTTGTCAAGATAAATAAATCCGCGCTGCTAAGCAAATGATGGTTAACAATAAAACAAAGTAACATTACAGTAAGACATACCATACCTGCAAAGCAAATACAAAAAAATAAAACATTTTTTAACCCAATCTGTGCCTAAAATATATATATGCCGAAGCATGGGGGCATCCGCCCCAAAAGTTAAGAGAAAATCGCTCCTCCACCCCTGCTGCCCCATGCTTCGTCATATATGCTCTTTTTTTAACTGTGGTGGTGAAATCACCTCCTACAGTGCTGGAGTCACCGCTTTATGTATCGTGGGAGCAAACGCTGTTGCTCTCAAGATGAATAAATCTGCGCTGCAGCTGAATGGCGTACCCGAAAACAAAAAAATGGTTAACAATAAAACATAGTAAACAGTAAAGTATAAAAAAATGACATACCTGAAAAGCAAACATGATAAAACATAATAACAATAAAACATTGCAGAATAGAATACAGTAAAAAAGAGCAGAACAATAGAGAGAGAACAATAAAACGACTACTATTTTTGTTTTTTTTTATTTTATATATATATATATATATTTTTTTTTTTTTTACAGTTTTATTTGTAACTGTAGCGGTTAGGTTCCAGGTTCCAGTCTCTCAAAATGCGTTGGCATCTTGGGAGACTCTGTGAAAGTGTGTCCTAGTCTGTGCAGTACTGTACCCTACGCTAAAACTCCACTAGTGTATGGTAGCGTACAAAACATTCACCAATGCAAAGACCAGGATTGTCAGGACAGGAGGGACAATAATAGCGTCTGTCACGCCTTTATCTCGCGCTTGCTACAGACACAACATCTGCTTTGGGGGGCTCATTGGGTAGGGGTACTCGGGAGGACATACGGACATACGGAAAATGCCTCTCATGCAGCTGGTTTACTGCATTTGTATTGGGAAGGTGAGGTGGAGCACCGTCTGGAAACAGAAGGGCTCTGCTGATATCTTCCTGGAATTTAAGGAAGGACCCAGTCCGTCCTGAAGCTCTGTATAGCACAGACACTTTTTTATACCAGCGTCTGGCCTTACGGGCAACTAGGTACGGCGCCAACAACTAGTCGTTGAGGTCCACCCCTCCCATATTTTGGTTATATTCGTGGACACAGAGGAGTTTCTCCACAACACCAGTCTCCATAGGAATTTGGACCGTCGTGTCTGCATGAAGGGAGGACAGAATGAAAACATTCTTATTATCCCTCCACTTCACAGCGAGCAAGTTATTACACTTCAAGCATGCTCTCTCCCCCAGCCTAAGATGGGAATCTACAAGCCTCTGGGGTAAGCCCCGGTGATTAGATCGCACGGTGCCACATGTGCCAATCTGATGATCAAACAAGTGACTAAAAAGTGGCATAATGTAATAATTGTGCACATACAAATGGTACCCCTTTCCGAATAAGGGTGACACCAAGTCCCACACAATCTTGCCAGTGCTCCCTATGTAATCTGGGCAGTTTGGTGACTCTACGTGACTATCTCTTCCCTTGTAAACCATAAAACTATATGTATAGCCTGTGGCCCTGTCACAGAGCTTATACATCTTGACCCCATATCTGGCACGCTTACTGGGAAGATACTGTTTGAAAGACAAGCGTCCAGAAAACGTAATCAGGGACTCATCAACTCAGACAACTTGATGGGGAGTAAACAAGGCTGCAAAACGTTGATTGAAGTGATTTACGAGGGGCCGAATTTTGTAGAGCCGATCGTATCCAGGGTCTCCACGAGGACGACAGAGTTCATTGTTGTTGAAATGCATGAACCGCAAGATCTGCTCGTATCGTGCCCTGGCCATGGAGGCAGAGAACACGGGCATATGGAAAAATTGGGTCAGTGGACCAATATGACCGCAACGTACTCATTTTAACTATGCCCATGTCGAGGGATAGGCCCAGAAAGGTCTTGAATTTGGAAACCGTAATTGGTTTCCAATCTCTGGCAAGGGAGGACTGGGGATTAGCGGCCATGAATTGACCAATTCATAGGAAATGAATGAATGAATGAAATGAATGTAAAATATGTTTTTTTTGGAGGGAGGAATTGAAAGAAGGAAATCATGTTTTTAATGTGTTACGTGTATTGGCATAACTGAATTAATATGGTGCAGGTACCCAGGAGACCTGCACTTATGCATAGTAAGGTGTCTGTTGGCCAGACTAGACGGTGCCAGGTGACACATCAATGGGGTGAAAATTTCCTTGGGGGGGTGGTGTCTCAATCTTAGCAGTCCTACAGAGAGATTCTCGGTTACTGGACATGTGGGACATCAGAGCTGGACATGGGGGAGATACGCCTAGTGCAGTGATGGCGAACCTTGGTACCCCAGATGTTTTGGAACTACATTTCCCATGATGCGCATGCACTCTGCAGTGTAGCTGAGCATCATGGGAAATGTAGTTCCAAAACATCTGAAATGCCAAGGTTCTCCATCACTGGCCTAGTGGATGTCTCACCTGAGAGGTTGGAACCTTGCACAGGTAATGCCAGTGACTACACACAGAAACATGCTCCGTTACAGAAAGGGGAACCAACACTGGTTTCCAGGGTGCAGTATGCCTTCACCACATGGCACACAGTTGTTGACTGTTGACAACATTTCACCGTGGTTGATAAAAACCTATTACCCTATATGTGCTGAGTATACACTGAATCAAGTACAGTCACTATACCAGTGGCTTACTCCCAGAGATGTGCGCAAACGGTATGAGGTTCATTCAGGATGCTTATTTCTGAGGAGTAACCGAAAGAGGAGGGATGTGTTCAGCACTATATTGGGGGGAATAGGAGCTGTGATGGGTGTTATTATTGAAGTATATTTCGGTATCCTGAGGACTAAACTCTCAGCCATAGCTTCAAACAGTAAGCGGGGCTTTGTTACTCAGAGAGAGATTGTTGACATCCTTAATAACATTCAACAAAGTCACATAAATACCCAAATCTTGAGGTGGCTCAAGATTTATCTGCCATTTTGAGGGGTTGGTAGAGAAGGTGGTTGTACAGGGCAGGAATATGTCATGGGCTCTGACGTGCACGCAGGGGCATGCGGAGTTATCAAGCAACATCAAGCTGATTGTACAGTCTTTGTATGAGGGGCAGTGGCCTTATGAGTTAGCATTAGAGCTCAGTAAGATTTTTCCAAAACGCATCGCTTACACTAATCCAAAGTGGTGGTCGAATGCCTGGATGGGCTGTGCTAGTTTGGATTATGAAAGGTGTTATGCTTCCTCATTGATCCCATATACAGGAGTGCAGACTCGGTCTGTATATTCGGTGGTATCAATGGGCTTACTGACTGGGGATTCTACCTTGTTGCGTCTGAGGCTAAATTACCCACATGTGATAAGAGAGGATGGAAGCTGGAGGCAGGTTGATATTTCCCTCTGTCAGAGGCAAGACCATGATGTTATTGGTAGGCCAGGTCAGTACACAGTGGTGAGAAAGAAATGTTGAGAAGATATTTCACTCTGTGTTCTGGAGATCATTGCTGGGAAGGAAGCACCTGGGTATTATTTGGGACATAGACTAGTTTGCTTCTTTGTCCTAAAGGATACCGATGTAATGTTAGTCATGGAACTAGGGTGTTCCTTGAACCTAACAATAGATAGAGGTGCATGGTATACCCTGGGCATGGTCTCTGAAATCCAGGCACAGGGGTGGAATTTTGTAGTTTTGTCATTGTTTCAGGTTTATATGTGTTGTTGGACTCAACATTTATATAGAAAGGTCTCACATTTATCTATGTAAGGTGAGGGACGAATTGATGGTGAGTCCTGAAGTACCGCTGACATGCCAAAATTGCAGTAGGAAGGGCCAATATGAGCAAGCCTGCCTAATCGCAACCCGTATCTATAGTAAAGAGTTATAGGAGGTTGGGAGTGGGATGCTTAATTTAGGGGGTCGCATATATATGTATATATTATGGTAATGGGTTGATTTGTGTGATGGTATAGTGTGACATATGTGTATTTTAGGTTAGTAATATGGGTGACTAAGGCCCTCCTCGAGGTTCTGTATCTAAAAGCCGGTTAATATTTTAATCTGAGTGTGTGCTGATGAATGGTGAGTGAATGGACACCCCTTGCCTGTATTGCATCCCGTCGTAAAGATACCAGAAAGGAGAAGACACAGAATGGTGACATGGAAGCTGTCGTTGAAGACTGATGGTGGAGTGTCACTCAGGGGCAAAGCGGCACATGTTGGGAATATGTTAAGAAAGTCATGGACTGTTCCATGGGAGCTGTTTCTGAGGCACATGTTGGGAAGGACAACACGTTGAGAAGGTTAGGTATTGTTCCATAGGAGCTGTTTCTGAAGAAGGGTGATATGCACCCTTCAGGCAAAGGGTGATATGCGCCCTTCAGGTGCAAAGCAGGTATGTTGGAAGGCAACATGTTTTATTTCTTAATACAAGATGTGTTTTAATATGAAATCTAGATACACCTAGCATCATCAATTGTGGGCCAACTGGAATGTAACAGGTTGCCCATCAAGGCTTTGTAACATCAGAACCTTCGTCTGAAAGAAGAGTTGTGCCCCCTGGCAGGGGGAGTATGGGAACAAAAGCTTGGCTCCAGACCAACTGGTGTGATAAAGATTGAAATGCTTGATTAACACATCTGCAAACAAGCTTCAAAGAGATGATGCCAAGATGATTGATGAGTTGGACTACATAAGATCAAAGGACCAGCTGTCACTGAAGATGACCGAGGTCACATAGCAATGATTCATGGACGAATGCTGCCCCTAGAGGCCACTAAAGCAGGGCAGAAAAAGAATATATTAAGAAGGACTGCCTCTTAACTATTTGGATTTGTCAAGAATACTAGATGGGCTGGCAAAGGGGTTGTGTCTGGGCGGTGTATGAAGTGAGTTTAAAAGTGCTGACTGGGAGGAAAAACTTTCTCTCTTGCCTCTTGGCCCTCTCTTGCCTGATGGCTCCCATTCCAGCGAGGCCAGCGAGGCCAGCTGACGATACTGGCCATAGAGGACGACCTTTATTAAAGTATTATTAATGTTCTTTTGTTATATGCCCTGTAATATTTTCCTTTAGTGTTTTTTATGTTAGTATTTGCTATTTTCTTGGGAAATAAATAAGACGTTGTTTTACTAAGCAGTGTATTTATTTGCATAGCTAACCTTATATCGTTGTACTATAACATTATCAGAGCTTTGATAGTCTAGCTAATTATAGGAATAGACAAGTTAATACATATATGGAATAAATAGAGGGAATACATAACCACCAAATATTTATTTCAACGATCGATAGATCAATTTGTGTACAACAAGCTAGCCTGTACAGTGTACATGAATCAAAATCCACCCAGTCCCTGCTGAATTGGCCAAATTGCGATCCATTTGCTTTAACAACCCCCCCCCAGCCATAGCTATATATATATATATATATATATATATATATATATATATATATATACCATAACTTACCAAAGCAGAGGGGAGCCACAGGGAAAGAGCTGAGGGGGCCCTGTCATTCTGTATTGGGTCCCCTGACTACTGCAGGCTGCCTGCTGCAATTAGTCCCTGCACTGTGCAGCTAAATTGTAGAAGGAGGAGAACTATATGCCCAAAGACATTTTGTTGATGGCATCTACTGATAGCAAGCTCCCTGACAAAGGTGTGCTAACAGCAGATGTGACATCAGTTTAGGCAGCTTGCAGCACAGTGTCAATGGTTCTCCAGGAATTAAACCGCCACACACACACACTGAACCCTTTCCCGCACTTTAGCCATGGTGCAGGTAGTGATATCACAGCAGGTGGGACAACAGCAAGCTCTACCACTGGTCCAAGCTGACCAGAAGCACTAATTACTGCAGGAGAGGATAGTGGATTTGCTGGCATTCTCTGTGAAAAGCGGGATCAGCAGCCCTGGATCTGGAGGAGGAGCTCTTTGAGTCAGGAGTCTGCTGAGCAAAATAGACCTCTGGAGGAAGCTAGTGGTAACATTGACAAGGTCCCATAATCACAACACCTCCCCCCAACCCCATTTTCATTAAAGTCCACCCCCTCTCCTAGTCACAGCGATTCCCTGCCACCATAAACCCCCCCATGCCAACTCTCCTTCTCTACACAGTTACAGCATCTGCCACCCACCTCTCGCTGGTCACTGTGCCTCTCTACCAATACTTTACAGATCAAAGCACCTCTGAATGCAAACCTCTCCTCCTCCATTATACTACCTCCAGTCTACCCATATCTTATCTCTTCCAGAACTTCCCTCCTATCCATCTCCCCCCCACCCTGTTTCATTACACTGCCTTTGTGTCATGCATCTCTCACCCTCCAGGTCACAGCAAATACCTTCCACCTCATACACCCCACCTTACCCCCCCCCCCCCCAACACCCACTTGCCAACCCTTCCCCTTTCCCTATGGTGTGTGTGTGTGTGTGTGGGGGGGGGGGGTGCTGCAGCTTTGTATCTTGTCCCAGCACTGGTGGCAGGCAGCATTAATATGTAAATCACAGGGCATATTCATAGGTATATCATCACCAATGCTGAATGCTGCCGACATTGGGGATGTAAACAAGCCCTGCCTGCCACTGTCACTGAGCCTGCCATCAGCCTGTACTGCAAAGGTGAGCATATGGGGGAAGGGGGATGTCCAGAGGTAACAGAGAAAGGATTACAGTTTGGAGTGTTAGCTCTCTATTTTCAGTGTACATAAAATCAAGTAATGGCAGTGTTTCATTTTTAAAATAATGATTGTGCTGAGGTTTGTATATGTCCATGAGACTCTGGCTTGCAGGATGGCAATTTCAGTATATTTTATAGTACAAGAAGGCTTTTTTTTTGTTTAACTATGCCTCTTTAAGCCCCTCCCACTCTTACACCATTGTGGACCCACCCACAGTTTTCCATGGCACCCTACAGGAGCCACATTATTACTTTACTTAAGCTACCCAGAGACACCCTCTCTCTCCCCCGTCTTTTACCCTCCTCTCACTCACCCCCCCTCTCTTTCAGCCCCCCTCTCTCTCACCCGCCCTTACCCCCATCTCTATTTAATTCAATTTGTTTTAACCAAAATCCTCAGCACCAGGCCCACGATGCTCTTAATCTGGCCCTGAACTTGCTACTACTTCAACGAAGACATACAGACCAAAGATTCCAACCATCAACTTTTTAGCGCTCTTTCTGGGTGATAACAATTACTAGAGCTGATAGGGATACTTCAAAACCTGAGATTGGGTGCGCCTTGCTAACTTTCTTTTAACATACATTACATTTACATGTGCCGCTGGTTGTTCTCAAAAAAACATATTTGCATGACCAGCAAAACCAACATTGTCTACTGTAACCTGCCCCTCCAGCACATACTCAGGGTCCCGTGCTGCCATCTTTTATACTGACGTCCTTGTGGGTGGGTTCTTTCATACAGCCCCTGATGGCATGGTGCTGCCAATGCTCAGTGCACACAAGATTGTTTGGTGCCTGCGCAGTGTGCCTGAGATTGCCCCGAAGCCTCCTGGGATGGGTAATGTGTGTATCCCAGGGTGCTTTGGGAAGGGGAGGGGATACATCACCCTCGCCTAGTGAGAAAAGCTGGGAGAGCGCAACCGGGCCACTAGAACAGGAATTTAGGGGGAGAAAAAAATTGAATTTCTGATTTTGTAACAGAAGGCAGGGAAAAAGAAAAATATTTAAAGACTGTAATAAGTAAGATACAGAACAATATGATCTAATGATTTACAAGACAACAGAATGATGATCTAGCAGACATAACCTAAATTCCTTAAAATCTTCAGTATTAAAGTGAACTTGTGCCCAGATCATGTACATTACAGTATTTACATATTGAACAAGCAGTAATAGCAATTTAAAACAGACCCTTAATAAACTCTGTATCTATAAGTATTTCAGAGAAATTTTATTTTCAAAGTTTACAACGCTGTGAAATCTCAGCATTATTCTATAAGAATCTTGGCAGCATGACCCCCCCCCACCTCCGCTTATGCACTGCAATGCTATAACCCACATCCCTCAGCAATGGAGGGCATTCATTGTACCAACACATGTAAAGTGCTTTGCCACATGTTACTGCAATGTGCATGTCATAAATGGCTTATTTTAACCGCTTCCTGCCCAGCCTATTGTAATATTACAGCCAGGTGGGGGCTCTGTTATCCTGGGTGGACATCATATGACATCCTCACACTTGCACACCTCGTACATGCCCTAGAGGCCGTGCAATGATGAGATCTATGACCTACTGTGTCCACCAGACACAGCAGAACACAGATCTTTGTATGCTATGCATGGTCCTGGTACCATGTAATTACTGTGACCAATCACAATGTCAACAATGTTGTAAACAAACATTCATAGCCATTGTGTACTACTGTAATTGGTCACATGGTACAGGGCAAATCATGGCGAACCTGTACCATGTGATAGCTGTTGCCAATCACGGCTATCAAATAGTACACAATGGAACATGAATGGATGCCTTTCACAGTTTAAAAATGATTGCTTATACAGTAATCATCATTGTAATAAGCAATCATGGTGTTTAAAAAAATCCTGATTACTTCCCCTGTTCATTTATATAGCAAAAAAATATATAAAATAAACCAGTGTTGATTAAATACCATCAAAATAAAGCTCTATGTGTCTAAAAAAAATGAAAAAAAATGTATTTTGGGTACAGTGTGGCGTGACTGAATAATTGTCAAAGTGTGACAGCGCTAAAAGCTGGAAATTGGCCAGGGCAGGAAGGAAGTGAAAGTGTCTGGTATTGAAGGGGTTCAAGCTCCTTCTGCTTGTTAATAATATGCAAATAGTCAATGCCCATAGTGTGGGCACAGATCAATTTTAAGCTTAAAAGCTATAATTAGCAAAATAAATATTTCCAATGTTAATTACAGCCTGTGATAGGATTTTTCACAGCTCCTGTGTAAAGATCAATGCAAGCCGAGGAATGTCACAAATTAGTGAAAGTGACAAATCTATTTGAACAGCTGTTGTGAAATCTAGGTGGAACGTGAGGTCTAGAAGACCATCCCATCCATCTAAAATGACCTAGAATGTAAATCAAAGCATTCAGTTTCTCTTATTTGCTTCCTTTTGATCTGTTAAATATACATGTGAGCCTTTTGCTATATCTGTTCGGATCCCTATTGATTCTGTTAGAAATTCAGTAAGCTGATAACCTCCTGTGCTCTTTGCTTTTTCTACACTGAAATCTCAAGCAGTGTTTGGCCTCATTCTGTACGCCCGTGGAGGGCCATGTTTACCCGCACTGGGATGCACAAATGTCCCATGCACCCTTGTGCAGGCAGTGTCATTGATGTTAATTGTGATGCAGTAGCTGCACAGACACAGACTCTGCTTCCAATTTGACATCTCTACGGGTGGACAGGGTCTGTGTCCATGCAGCTGCTGCATCCCAATTGACATCAATGGGACTGCCTGCACAGGGATACATGACATACCCAGGGCCGGATTAACATAGGGGCTGGTGGAGCTGCAGCTCCAGGCCCCTCCCTCAATATAGGCCCATGCCAGTGGCTTATGAATATCTGTGTGCCTTCCTGAAGGAAGAGGAGCCAAGTGTTAGTGCAGCCGAGTCCTGTCTCTGTCGATGCCTGACTCCTGTCAGGATCTGTTACACTCACACAGATCCTCCTCAGTGTCTGGGAGCTGTCTGGGGGAGGGGCGCTGATGTTCTAACCAGCAGGAGCCCGGGAGGAAGGACATCTTACATGCTGTTGTTGAGATAAGGTCAGTACATTTGTTAGGGAGGGGTTTTATTGTGCTAGGGGAAAGACTGCTGCTTCCCCCCATGTAATGTGCCCAGTGCCCACCATGTCATGTGCATTGCAGTGCCCCCATGTAATGTGCTGTGCCAACCATGTCATGTGCATTGCAGTGCCCCCATGTAATGTGCTGTGCCCACCATGTCATGTCATGTGCATTGCAGTGCCCCCATGTAATGTGCTGTGCCCATGTCATGTCATGTGCATTGCAGTGCCCCCATGTAATGTGCTGTTCCCACCATGTCATGTGCATTGCAGTGCCCCCATGTAATGTGCTGTGCCCACCATGTCATGTCATGTGCATTGCAGTGCCCCCCATGTAATGTGCTGTGCCCACCATGTCATGTCATGTGCATTGCAGTGCCCCCATGTAATGTGCTGTGCCCACCATGTCATGTCATGTGCATTGCAGTGCCCCCCATGTAATGTGCTGTGCCCACCATGTCATGTGCATTGCAGTGCCCCCATGTAATGTGCTGTGCCCACCATGTCATGTGCATTGCAGTGCCCCCATGTAATGTGCTGTGCCCACCATGTCATGTCATGTGCATTGCAGTGCCCCCATGTAATGTGCTGTTCCCACCATGTCATGTGCATTGCAGTACCCCCATGTAATGTGCGGTGCCCACCATGTCATGTGCATTGCAGTACCCCCATGTAATGTGCGGTTCCCCACCATGTCATGTGCATTGCAGTGCCCCCCATGTAATGTGCTGTGCCCACCATGTCATGTCATGTGCATTGCAGTGCCCCCATGTAATGTGCTGTGCCCACCATGTCATGTCATGTGCATTGCAGTGCCCCCATGTAATGTGCTGTGCCCACTGTCATGTCATGTGCATTGCAGTGCCCCCATGTAATGTGCTGTTCCAACCATGTCATGTGCATTGCAGTGCCCCCATGTAATGTGCTGTGTCCACCATGTCATGTCATGTGCATTGCAGTGCCCCCCATGTAATGTGCTGTGCCCACCATGTCATGTCATGTGCATTGCAGTGCCCCCATGTAATGTGCTGTGCCCACTGTCATGTCATGTGCATTGCAGTGCCCCCATGTAATGTGCTGTTCCCACCATGTCATGTGCATTGCAGTGCCCCCATGTAATGTGCTGTGCCCACCATGTCATGTCATGTGCATTGCAGTGCCCCCCATGTAATGTGCTGTTCCCACCATGTCATGTGCATTGCAGTGCCCCCATGTAATGTGCTGTGCCCACCATGTCATGTCATGTGCATTGCAGTGCCCCCATGTAATGTGCTGTGCCCACCATGTCATGTCATGTGCATTGCAGTGCCCCCATGTAATGTGCTGTGCCCACTGTCATGTCATGTGCATTGCAGTGCCCCCATGTAATGTGCTGTGCCCACCATGTCATGTCATGTGCATTGCAGTGCCCCCATGTAATGTGCTGTGCCCACTGTCATGTCATGTGCATTGCAGTGCCCCCATGTAATGTGCTGTTCCCACCATGTCATGTGCATTGCAGTGCCCCCATGTAATGTGCTGTGCCCACCATGTCATGTCATGTGCATTGCAGTGCCCCCCATGTAATGTGCTGTTCCCACCATGTCATGTGCATTGCAGTGCCCCCATGTAATGTGCTGTGCCCACCATGTCATGTCATGTGCATTGCAGTGCCCCCATGTAATGTGCTGTGCCCACCATGTCATGTCATGTGCATTGCAGTGCCCCCATGTAATGTGCTGTGCCCACCATGTCATGTCATGTGCATTGCAGTGCCCCCATGTAATGTGCTGTGCCCACTGTCATGTCATGTGCATTGCAGTGCCCCCATGTAATGTGCTGTGCCCACCATGTCATGTCATGTGCATTGCAGTGCCCCCATGTAATGTGCTGTGCCCACTGTCATGTCATGTGCATTGCAGTGCCCCCATGTAATGTGCTGTTCCCACCATGTCATGTGCATTGCAGTGCCCCCATGTAATGTGCTGTGTCCACCATGTCATGTCATGTGCATTGCAGTGCCCCCCATGTAATGTGCTGTGCCCACCATGTCATGTCATGTGCATTGCAGTGCCCCCATGTAATGTGCTGTGCCCACTGTCATGTCATGTGCATTGCAGTACCCCCATGTAATGTGCTGTGCCCACCATGTCATGTGCATTGCAGTGCCCCCCATGTAATGTGCTGTGCCCACCATGTCATGTCATGTGCATTGCAGTGCCCCCCATGTAATGTGCTGTTCCCACCATGTCATGTGCATTGCAGTGCCCCCATGTAATGTGCTGTGCCCACTATGTCATGTGCATTGCAGTGCCCCTCATGTAATGTGCTGTGCCCACCATGTCATGTCATGTGCATTGCAGTGCCCCCATGTAATGTGCTGTGCCCACCATGTCATGTCATGTGCATTGCAGTGCCCCCCATGTAATGTGCTGTGCCCACCATGTCATGTCATGTGCATTACAGTGCCCCCATGTAATGTGCTGTGCCCACTGTCATGTGCATTGCAGTGCCCCCATGTAATGTGCTGTGCCCACCATGTCATGTCATGTGCATTACAGTGCCCCCATGTAATGTGCTGTGCCCACTGTCATGTGCATTGCAGTGCCCCCATGTAATGTGCTGTGCCCACCATGTCATGTGCATTGCAGTGCCCCCCATGTAATGTGCTGTGCCCACCATGTCATGTGCATTGCAGTGCCCCCCATGTAATGTGCGGTGCCCACCATGTCATGTGCATTGCAGTGCCCCCCATGTAATGTGCTGTGCCCACCATGTCATGTCATGTGCATTGCAGTGCCCCCATGTAATGTGCTGTGCCCACCATGTCATGTGCATTGCAGTGCCCCCCATGTAATGTGCTGTGCCCACTATGTCATGTCATGTGCATTGCAGTGGCCCCATGTAATGTGCTGTGCACACTATGTCATGTGCTGTGCTTTGCAGTGCCCCCCCATGTAATGTGCTGTGCCCACTATGTCATGTGCTGTGCATTGCAGTGCTCCCATGTAATGTGCTGTGCCAACTATGTCATATGCTGTGCGTTGCAGTGCCTCCCATGTAATGTGCTGTGCCAACTATGTCATGTGCTGTGCATTGCAGTGCCCCCCATGTAATGTGCTGTGCCAACTATGTCATGTCATGTGCATTGCAGTGCCCCCATGTAATGTGCTGTGCCCACTATGTCATGTCATGTGCATTGCAGTGCCCCCCATGTAATGTGCTGTGCCCACCATGTCATGTCATGTGCATTGCAGTGCCCCCATGTAATGTGCTGTGCCCACTGTCATGTGTATTGCAGTGCCCCCATGTAATGTGCTGTGCCCACCATGTCATGTCATGTGCATTGCAGTGCCCCCCATGTAATGTGCTGAGCCCACCATGTCATGTCATGCCATGTGCATTGCAGTGCCCCCCATGTAATGTGCTGTGCCTACCATGTCATGTCATGTGCATTGCAGTGCCCCCCATGTAATGTGCTGTGCCTGTGCCCACCATGTCATGTGCATTACAGTGCCCCCCATGTAATGTGCTGTGCCCACTATGTCATGTGCTGTGCATTGCAGTGCCCCCATGTAATGTGCTGTGCCCACTATGTCATGTGCTGTGCATTGCAGTGCCCCCCTTGTAATGTGCTGTGCCAACTATGTCATGTGCTGTGCATTGCAGTGCCCCCATGTAATGTGCTGTGCCCACTATGTCATGTGCTGTGCATTGCAGTGCCCCCCATGTAATGTGCTGTGCCCAGTATGTAATTTGCTGTGCATTGCAGTGCTCACTATGTAATGTGCAGTGCCCACCATGTCATGTGCTGTACATTGCAGTGCCCACCATGTCATGTGCTGTACATTGCAGTGCCCACCATGTAATGTGCTGTGCCATGCAGTGATCCCACCAAGTAATGTACAGTGCCCACCATGTAATGTGATGTGCCATGCAGTGCCCACCATGTCATGTGTAGTTCCCACCATGTCATGTGCTGTGCCCACCCTGCCGTGTGTTGTGCCCACTGTGCAATGTGCTAGGCTGTTCAGCAGTGCCCACCATGTCATGTGCAGTTCCTAACATGTAATGTGCAGTTGCATTGCCCACCATGAAATGTGCTGTGCCATGCAGTGCCCACCATGTAATGCGCTCTACCCACCATGTAATGTGCTGTGCCATGCAGTGCCAACCGTGTCATGTGCAGTGCCCACCATGTAAATTACTGTGCAGTGCCCAACCTGTCGTGCTGTGTTGTGCCCACCATGTCATATGCTGCGCCATGCAGTGCTTACCATGTAATGTGCTGTACCCAGCATGTAAGGTGCTGTACATTGTCCACCATGGCATGTGCCGTGCAGTACCCACAATGGAATGCGCTATGCAGGGCTCACCATGTCATGTGCGGTGTCCACCAATTAATGTGCTGTGCTGTGTCATGCAGTGCCCACCATATCATGTGGTGTCATGCAGTGCCCACCTTGCCATGTGCTGTGCAGTGCCCACCATGCCATGTGCAGTACCCACCATATAATATGCTGTGCCCACCATATAATGTGCTGTGCAGTGCCCACTTGTAATGTGCAGTGCCCACCATGTAATGTGCTCAGCTATGCCCGCCATGTCATGTGCTGTGCCCACCATATAAGGTCCTGTGCCCACCGTGTGCATGTGCTGTGTCCACCATGCAATGTGCTGTGTTGTGCAGTACCAACCATGTCATGTGCTGTGCCCACCATATAATGTACTGTGCCTACCTTTTAATGTGCTGTATTGGGCAGTGCCAACAGTGTAATGTGCTGTGCCCGCCATGTAATGTGCTTCGCCCACCATTAAATGTGCTGTATCCATGTATCCACCATGTAATGTGTAGTGCCAACCATGTAATGTACTGTGCTATTCCCCCCCCGTGTAATGTACTATGCTGTGCCCCCCAGAGACTCACCCCCTCACTCTCACCCCCCCCTCTCCCTCTTTCACCCCCCTCTCTCTCCATCCCCTCTCTTTCACCCTGTTCTCTCTCTCACCCCCTTCATCCCCCATTCTCTCTCTCTTGCCCCCTTCAACCCCCTCTTTCCTACCACCCTCTCTCTCTTTCACCCTCTCTCTATTCCCCTTTTTCTCACCCCCTTTCTCTCATCCCCATCTCTCTCATTCAACGCCTTTCTCTCTCTTTTCCCCTCCCTCTCATCCCCTCTCTTTCAGCCCCCTATCTCGCTATCACCCCCCCCCCCCTCTCTCTCTCTACCACTCTCTCACACCCCTCTCTCTCTTTAATTTAATTCAACAAAAAATTGTTTGCGTTTTCATTTTATTTATTTTCATAAAAAGGCCCACCAAAATCCTTAGCACCAGGCCCATGTTGCTCTTAATCTGGCCCTGGACATACCTGTACATCCCCATGTAGATAAACAAAGTCCTCCATGGGTGTATGCTTTAATACTCCTCGTGTGAAAGAGGACCTATCATCCCTGTCCAGCTTTTCTCTGTGGACTATAGAACACCTACCCCCGTTATGCCTATGGTGACAATGCTGCTTTTCCATAGATAAAGTACCGCAAGCGAGCGGTAGCCATTTATTGTCGTAGCTGCGTAAAATCCTGTATACACTATCTCACAAGAGTGAGTACATCACTCACATTTTTGTAAATATTTTATTATATCTTTTCAATTGACAAGACTGAAGAAATGACACTTTGCTACAATGTAAAGTAATGAGTGTACAGCTTGTATAACAGTGTAAATTTGCTGTCCCCTCAAAATAACTCAACACACAGCCATTAATGTCTAAACCACTGGCAACAAAAGTGAGTAGACTCCTAAGTGAAAATGTCCAAATTGGGCAGAATTAGCCATTTTCCCTCCCCGGTGTCATGTGACTCGTTAGTGTTACAAGGTCTCAGGTGTGAATGGGGAGCAGGTGTGTTAAATTTGGTGTTATCGCTCTCACTCTCTCATACTGGTCACTGGAAGTTCAACATGGCACCTCATGGCAAAGAACTCTCTAAGGATATGAAAAAAATAATTATTGCTCTACATAAAGATGGCCTAGGCTATAAGAAGACTGCCAAGACCCTGAAACTGAGCTGAAGCACTGTGGCCAAGACCATACAGCGGTTTAACAGGATAGGTTGCACTCAGAACAGGCCTCGCCATGGTTGACCAAAGAGGTTGAGTGCACATGCTCAGCGTCATATCCAGAGGTTGTGTTTGAGAAATAGACGTATGAGTGCTGCCAGCATTGCTGCAGAGGTTGAAGGGGTGGGGGGTCAGCCTGTCAGTGCTCAGACCATACGCCGCACGCTGCATCAAATTGGTCTGCATGGCTGTCGTCCCAGAAGGAAGCCTTTACTAAAGATGATGCACAAGAAAGCCCACAAACAGTTTGCTGAAGACAAGCAGACTAAGGACATGGATTAATAAGACCATGTCCTGTGGTCTGATGAGACCAAGATAAACTTATTTGGTTCAGATGGTGTCAAGCGTGTGTGGCGGCAACCAGGTGAGGAGTACAAAGACAAGTGTGTCTTGCCTACAGTCAAGCATGGTGATGGGAGTGTCATGGTCTGGGGCTGCATGAGTGCTGCCCGCACTGGGGAGCTACAGTTCATTGAGGGAACCATGAATGCCAACATGTACTGTGACATCCCTCCCTTCGGAGACTGGGTCACAGGGCAGTATTCCAACATGATAACGACCCCAAACACACCTTCAAGATGACCACTGCCTTGCTAAAGAATCTGAGGGTAAAGGTGATGGACTGGCCAAGCATGTCTTCAGACCTAAACCCTATTGAGCATCTGTGGGGCATCCTCAATCGGAAGGTGGAGGAGTACCCTAACATCCACCAGCTCCATGATGTCGTAATGGAGGAGTGGAAGAGGACTCCAATGGCAACCTGTGAAGCTCTGGTGAACTCTGTGCCCAAGAGGGTTAAGGCAGTGCTGGAAATTAATGGTGGCCACACAAAATATTGACACTTTGGACCCAATTTGGACATTTTCACTTAGGGGTGTACTCACTTTTGTTGCCAGCGATTTAGACATTAAAGCGGGGTTCCACCCAAATTTTGAACATCATCTCTATGCATTCTCTTCCTTGCCTAGATGCTGACATGCTGTGTAAAAAAATGTAAATCGCCGTAATTACCTTTTTTTTTTTCTAATCTTCTTAGCACTTCCTGGTTTTCCTCCCATGGGAGTAGGCGTGTTTCTAGCCTCTCCCAGACCTCCCACAGTCCCCTGGGAGCTAGTCTCAGGCTTCCCAGCATGCATTGTGCAACAGCGTCATCACAACATCTCGGTGAATGCTGGGAGCACAGCATTCACAGCATCCAGGAAATACATGCTTGTGGGCTTCAAATGCCCACAATGAAGATGGAAACCGCCTTCAGTGAATTTTATAAGTTATTCTTTACAACGAAATCGGACACAGGCGGACATATTACACAGAACATGTGAGTAGATAATCATGAGAAGAAAAGTTTGTGAATGAACTCCAAAAAAAAAAAAAAACGATAGATAGGTGGACCCCCCTGTATTGGGGACAGCAAATTTACACTGTTATACAAGCTGTACACTCACTAGTTCACATTGTAGCAAAGTGTCATTTCTTCAGTGTTGTCACATGAAAAGATATAATAAAATATTTACAAAAATGTGAGGGGTGTACTCACTTTCGTGAAATACTATATATACCATAGTTTGTAGACGCTATAACTTTCGCACAAACCAATGAATTTATACTTACCTGGATTTTTTTTTACCAGACACATGTAGCAGAATATATTTTGGCCTACATTTATGAAGAAATTTGATTTTTTTTTTCATTGGATATGTTTTGTGACGGAAAGTAGAAAAAAAATTGTTTTTTCACAATCTCCGGTCTTTTATTTATATTGCAAAAAATAAAAAAACCCAGTGGTGATCAAATACCACCAAAAGAAAGTTCTATTTGTATGAAAAAAAAAATGATCTAAATTTCATTTGCGTACAGTGTTGCATGACTGCGCAATTGCCAGTTAAAATAGCTCAGTGCTGAATAGCAAAAAATAAAGCCTGATCACGAAGAGGGTAAAATCTCCTTAAGTGGTTAAGGAACAAGGCTGGAAGCCATGCACTCTTTGTACGCTCGTTATATTTCAAAGTCTGTTGGATTTAATAATAAACATTTGGTTTCTTATGAAATAGAAAAAAAGGCACATAATGAATAACTAGTCTTGCGAGTCCCTTAAAAGTAACTCTCCTCGACAGTTAATAAAAAAACATATTGAGAAAATTATAGATTTCAACTAAATCAAATAGAACGTTACATAATGAGATTTTACTTATTGTCCCCTCAAAGAACAGAAGCCTACAACTTCAGAAACTTCAGAAGCCTACAACTTCACTCCTAGCTTGGTGATTGGTGGGTGATAAAAGTATCCCTCCCTTCATTGTAGGCTGCGCTTGATCCATTTGGCTTTTTGCAGTATCTGGAATGTTCAAGTCATTATGTACTTATCGGCTGGTAGAAAGTGTAAAACCACTTTTCTGGAAGGAAATTACCTTTATACAGCTTTTATTTTACTGGAGCTGACAGCAGAGCAAAGTCACGAAGCATAAGCACAAGAACCTAGCTTAAAGTATTTCTGAATCTAGACAGTTCACAGGCATACTATTATATCCTCGTCAGTATGTTGATTTTAAAGTGTATATCAGGGCAAAAAAAAAAAATAACAAAGGTCTCTGCAACACATGCATATTTATACCTTTAATGACTTCACAAGTACAAAAAATTTCGATGGATAAGCCAGAAATGAGCTCAGTTTTTACAGCCCAACTCTGGGCAATTAAAGTTTTTGCATGCGGTGGGGCTGTGCCCATACAGTACGGTTCAACTGCTTGGTTTGTTCAGGGGAGAGGAGAAAGCTGTATACTCACTCAAATCTCTGCTCCACTGGCATTCGGAGCTCCCCCACAACCCAGCAGTGGACTGTTCCTGACATGCTCATGCCAAGAGCAGTTCTATGGGTGTGATAACATCAGGAACAGTCCATCGCACAAGAGGGCAGGAGCCACAGGGATCGGTCTTGTGCGGGGAAGATTGAAGAAATTGGTAAGTATATCTCTGCTCTCCAATCCCCTAGACCAGTGGTCTCCAAACTACAGCCCTTTGCTCACTTTTATCTGGCCCTTGGGGCATTAGTCTTCTCACTGTCAGCAACAGTGAAGCATAGTTCCTCCCACTAATGGGACACTATTCCTTCCACTGACACCAATGAGGGGACACTATTCCTTCCACTGACACCAATGGGGGACACTATTCCTTCCACTGACACCAATGATGGGGCACTATTCCTCCCACTGGCACCAATGATGGGGTACTATTCCTTCCACTGACACCAATGACAGGGCACTATTCCTCCCACTGACACCAATGATGGAGCATGTTTCCTTTCACTGACACCAATGATGGGACACTATTCCTTCCACCTACACCAATGATGGGGCACTATTCCTTCCACTGACACCAATGAGGGGACACTATTCCTTCCACTGACACCAATGAGGGGACACTATTCCTTCCACCTACACCAATGATGGGGCACTATTCCTTCCACTGACACCAATGATGGGGCACTATTCCTCCCACTGACACCAATGACAGGGCACTATTCCTCCCACTGACACCAATGATGGAGCACGTTTCCTTTCACTGACACCAATGATGGGACACTATTCCTTCCACCTACACCAATGATGGGGCACTATTCCTTCCACTGACACCAATGATGGGGCACTATTCCTTCCACTGATACCAATGATGGGGCACTATTCCTTCCACTGACACCAATGATGGGGCACTATTCCTTCCACTGGCACCAATGATGGGGCACTATTCCTCCCACTGGCACCAATGATGGGGTACTATTGCTTCCACTGACACCAGTGATGGGGCACTATTCCTCCCACTGACACCAATGATGAGGCACGTTTCCTTTCACTGACACCAAAGATAGTACACTATTCCTCCCACTGACTTCAATGATGGGGCACTATTCCTCCCACTGACACCAATGATGGGGCACTATTGCTCCCACTGACACCAATGATGGGGCACTATTTCTCCTACTGACTTCAATGATGGAGCACTATTCCTCCCACTGACACCAATGATGGGGCACTATTATTCCCACTGACACCAAAGATGGGGTACTAGTCCTCTCACTGACACCAATGATGGGGCACCCCTGACCTTGAAAAAAATGAGCAGTTAACCGTTGCAGTCCAGGCACAGCCCCACTGCATGGGGAAACTTTTTTTTGCCCGAAGTTGGGCTTTAAGGCCTGTTGTGGACTGATACCACAATGCATTTTTGTGGTGGTGTCAACCACTCCCATTCACAGATCTCTACAACATAATTGGGTAATTATTCTGTAGTCCAAGATAAATACTAGGAGGGCTGCTGGGGATAACACAGGAATTGTGCAGAGGTCACAGAACTGCTTTGAATTTCTGACAAGATCAACAGTTCAACTGTTTTGAACAGTACTGATCACTGTATTTGTGTCACTGATGATGTCAGTGGCAGTTAGTCAGTTCCCACTCGGTGTCAGTTAGTGTCAGATTGGCTGCCGCACTATCACATTCTCACTACAAGTCGCTGATCATCGCCATTAGCAGTATAAAAAAAAATGTTTATAGTATATATACACCACAGTTTGTAGACGCTATAACTTTCATGCAAACCAATCACTATACACTTATTGGGATTTTTTGTTTTACCAAAGACATGTAGCAAAAAACATTTTGGCCTAAATTTATAAATAAATTAGATTTTTTAAATTTTTTATTGGATATGTTTTATAGCAGAAAGTAAACATTTTTTTTTTTCAAAATTTTAAATAATATTTTGTTTATGTAACAAGAAATAAGAAACCCAGTGGTGATCAAATACCACCAAAAAAAAAAAAAAATTGTTTGAGTACAGCGTTGCATAAACGTGCAATTACCAGTTAAAGTAGCGCAGTGCTGAATAGCAAAAACTGGCCTGGTCATGAACATACATTGCACATAAAAGTGGATCTTTAGTCAGAAAATGAAGTCCTGCTAGTTGATTTCAGGCTGGTCCCTTTTGCAGGTATAGCTATGTAAAACATTAAAAATAGGTGTCTATACTCTTTAAAATCCAGTAATACACTGTCTCACCTTGTTCTGCACATGCTCAGTTGATCTCTTTTTTTAGACACTGCCGAGTTTGTAGAGGCCGATCTACTGACAGCCTTAATGTGGTATTAAACCCTCCTATCCTTTACAGTCAAGAAAGCTGCTTCTATTTGATCTGCAACTGCCATGGTGCTGCACATGTGATCAGTTATGACCCCAGACATTTGATGGTGTGACAGTTTGGTTGAGGACACAAGCAAATGTGACAGTTAGCAATCCCGGAAATTCAGCAATGTAACTGTATTTTGAAACTGTTAAATCGATGGGTTTAGTTCTTCTTTATGATTTACTGCTGTTCAGGGGCACTTTCCAGTTTTAGTAACTCAACCCCTTTATATCCCTTTCTTCACTTAAAATATGTACATTTACAGCCATGAATGTAAGTCTTGGTTTAGATAGCGAGGAAGGCTGTCAGAAGCTTTACAGTGCTGCCCACGAGGGAGAAAGGAGAATTAGGTAGATAGCAGGGTGGATAAAAATCTATGATTTAAAAAAAATAGAATAATAAAAAAAAGATTTTTTTTTATTTAACCACTTTCGGACCAGCCGCTGCAGTTTTACTGCAGCAGGTTGGCTCGACTGGGCAAAGCAACGTTACCTTAGGTCGCTTCTTCTTTTGGCCACCAGGGGTGCACGCGATTGCGCGCGCCACGTGTACCTGGAGACGATTCGAGTGCCCGGCGGGTGCGATGACCGCCGTGCACACGCGATGGCTCGTAACAGAGCGAGAACTGGATTCTGTGTGTGTAAACACACAAATCCCGGTTCTTTCAGGGGAGTAGAGACAGATTGTGTGTTCATACTAAGTATGAACACCGATCTCTCTCTACTCCTAGACCATGATTCTCAACCTTTCTAGTGCCGTGACCCCTTGATAAAATTTCCCAAGTCGTGGGGACCCCTAACAGTAAAATTATTTTCGTAGCGTGGGTTGTCAGCACCCAAGGCAAGGCAAGTCATTTGCGTCCCTAACCCACAGACATTTAGCGCTCCTCAAGTCCCTTCCACTCTTATTAAACACCTTATGGTACATTTTAGGATGCACCATTCTCTTTGTTCTCCTTCCTTTTATCTCTCTCTATCCTAATTTCTTGTTTTTCTTCCCATCCCTCTCTCTAGCCATTTTTCTTGTTCTTTCTTTTATTTTTTATCCCCCTTTTTCTTTGTTCCTCCCCCTGTTTTCCTAGCCCCTCCATGTATTCTCTATTTTTACTCCTTGGTGGGGGGTGGGGGGAATAGGATGAGCAGCAGTGCTGGCGGGGAGTTGGGATGAGTGGCAAAGCTGGCGGGGAGTTGGGATAAGTGGCAGTGCTGGGGGGAGTTCTGATCAGCCAACTTGGGTGCTCTTGATCAAGGTCATCTGCTTATCTGAGAACTGTAGTGGGGGCTTTTAATGGCAACTCTAATCACAGGTAGTGTTACTCACTGTGTCTCCAGCTCTGTGGTGTCTCACAGCAGTGACACCTATGCCGAAATCAGGAGATAGGGTCTCCTCCAGCCTCTCCCACTTCACATTCCTCAACAGTCAACTGACCTCTAGTCTCTGCCCCCCAGCCGTGCCGTGAACTGAATGGGTGGCTGCGAAGAGGCTGAGTGGGCAGCCACGGGCTCCAGGAACAGCCCAGTTGGGCAGCTGGGAGAGCGGCACGGGCTTCAGGAACAGCCCAGGATTCGGTGACCCCTGGCAAATCGTCATTCGACCCCCAAGTTGAGAACCACTGTCCTACACAGTCCTATCCCCCCTACAGTTAGAACACACCTTGGAACACACTTAACCCCTTGATCGCCCCCTAGTCTTAAACCCTTCCCTGCCAGTGACATTTACACAGTAATCAGTGCATTTTTATAGCAGTGATCACTGTATAATTGTCAATGGTCCCAAAAGCATCCAATTTGTCAGCCGAAGTCCCGATACAAATCGCTGATCGCCGCCATTGCTAGTAAAAAAAAAAAAATAACAAAAATGGCATAAATCTATCCCCTATTTTGTAGACGCTATAACTTTTGCGCAAACCAATGAATATATGCTTTTTGCGATTTTTTTTTTACCAAAAATATGTAGAAGAATATATATCGGCCTAAACTGAGGAAAAAAATTTGTTTTTTTGAAAAAAAATGTAGGATATTTATTATAGCAAAAAATAAAAAACGCAGAGGTGATCAAATACCACCAAAAGAAAGCTCTATTTGTAGGGAAAAAAAGTCATCAATTTTGTTTGGGTACAACGTCGCACGGCCACGCAATAGTCAGTTAAAGCGACGCAGTGCCGTATCGCAAAAAATGGCCTGGTCATTGAGCAGCCAAATCTTCCGGGGCTGAAGCTGTTAAATTGGATTTTTTAAAAATGTATTTAAATCAAATTTATTTTAATAAAACGCTTTTGGAGTAAGAATCTATCTAAAGATAGTTTTCTATTTAAGATACATTAATAATTTGGTTTATTCAGCTTGAAATAGAGCTTAGTTATGTAGCATGAGGCTGTATATTCTGCAATATTTAAATTTTTGGTAAACTCATTCAATTAATCCAAGCTCTGCAAGCTGCGAAAACATGCATTGCATTGATGTATTCACACAATTTCACAGTAAGCATGAGATAAAACAAAGTTCAGGAATATTCCTTTATCCCATTGTTTAGCAAATCTATGTACACTACAAACTGTATAATTGAATTGGTTCTGATATCGCTGTTTTACTAACCTGACAGCTTATTAATCTAAATAGGAAATCTTCATTTTGTTTGCAAATAATAAAGATTCTAACTACCAGCAAGAGTCCTTACATTTAAAGAGCACCTGTCATTTCAGATCCATCATGGCAGCGCCTGTTAGCGGGCATCCCCTCACCTGCTGCCGCCACATCCCTGACCTTGTTGTGTCACTGCCACATCACCAGCCGTCCCATTAAAGTGAATGGGACTGTCGGTGAGTCAACAGCAGGTCAGAGGAGAAGCCACTGTGGGACAGAGATGACAATTGCTCTTTAATAACCCTTTCATGACTAAGCCTATTTTTGACATTTGGTGTTTACAAGTTCAAATCCGTATTTTTTGCTAGAAAATTACTTAGAGACCCCAAACATTATATATATATTTTTAGCAGAGAATCTAAAGAATAATATGGCGATTGTTGCAATATTTTATATTACGCGGTATTTGTGCAGCGGTGTTTTAAACACAACTTTTTGGGAAAAGGGACACTTTCATGAATTTAAAAAAAAACAAACAGTAAAGTTACCCCAATTTTTTTGTATAATGTGAAAGATGATGTTACGCCAAGTAAATAGATACCAAACATGTCACGCTTTAGAATTGCACGCACTCGTGGAATGGCAACAAACTACGGTACCTAAAAATCTCCATAGGCGACGCTTTAAATTTTTTTTTACGGTTACCAGGTTAGAGTTACAGAGGAGGTCTAGTGCTAGAATTATTGCTCTCGCTCTGACGATCGTGGCGATACCTCACATGTGTGATTTGAACACAGTTTACATATGCAGGCGCGACTTCCGTATGTGCTTTCTTTGCTGTGCGAGCTCGCGGGGACGGGGGCGCTTTAAAAAAAAAATTTCTCTTATTTTTATATTAATAAATTGTGTTTTAAAAAAAATGTTTTTGATCACTTTTATTGCTGTCACAAGGAATGTAAACATCCCTTGTGACAGTAATAGGTGGTGACAGGTACTCTTTATGGAGGGATCGGGGGTCTAAAAGACCTCCAGTCCCTCCTTTGCACTTAAAAGTATTCAGATCGCCTGTATATTTTTTAAAAACCGGCGTCATTGGCAGCTGAGTAAATGGGAAGTGATGTCATGATGTCCCTTCCGTGTGTACTATTAGGAGGCTTGAACGAAGCCGCTTATGGATTCGTTCCAGACTGTCAGTAGCCGACGGAGGAGGCAGATTGGTGATCGGGCCTCCCGGTGGAATGGGAGGCCGGTAAGAGCGGCGGGAGGGGGGGACGTCCCCTCTCGCTCCTCCAGTATAACAGCCGAGCGGCTTTTAGCCGCATCAGTTGTTATACCTGGATAGCCGACCGCCGGCTCTAAAAAACAGTACCAGGATGATGCCTGCAGCTGCGGGCATCATCCCGGTATAACTACCGAAAGCCGAGTACGCACATCTGCGTATGCTCGGCGGGAAGGGGTTAAACATTATGATTTAAATCGAGTTGATTTAAATCAAACCTTTTTACTAATGATTTAAATCATTATTTAAATTGACTTGATTTAATTCAAATCCACCCTGGTAGATAGTATAGGACACTATACTTGTAAGTTATTATTATTATACAAGATTTATATAGCGCCAACAGTTTGCGCAGCACTTTACAACATGAGAGCAGACAGAACAGTTACAATACAATTTAATATAGGAGGAATCAGAGGGCCCTGTTCGTTAGAGATACAAAAAAGTAGTAACTGTGGGGGATGAGCTTATGAAGAAAATAAAAGAACAGTTGTTAGGTGAGGGCAGGATAGGCTTCTCTGAAGAGAAAAGTTTTCAGGGATCGCCTAAAAAGTGGATAGAGTTGAAGATAGTTGGAAAGATTGGGGTAGGGAATTCCAAAGGATGGGAGAGGCCCGGGAGAAGTCCTAGAGGCGAGTAGGGAGGAGGTGCCAAGGGAGCTAGAGAGCAGGAGGTCTTGGGAGGAATGGAGAGGACGATTTGGTTGGTATTTTGAGACTAGGTTAGTGATGTAGCTGGGGGCAGAGTTTTGGATGGCTTTGTAAGTTATTGTTAGTACTTTGAATTTAATTTGTTTGGTGAGTGGAAGCCAATGGAGGGATTGGCAGAGAGGGGTAGCAGACGCTGAGCGGTTTGTAAGGTGTATGAGTCTGGCAGCAGCATTCATGATGAACTGAAGGGGAATAGCCTATTTAAAGGTAAGCCAATGAGGAGGGAGCTGCAGTAGTTGAGGCGAATGTGAGGGAGGAAATATTATGAGCTTGGTTTTGGACAAGTTGAGTTTGTGGAAGTGGTGTGACATCCATACAGATATGTCTGTTAGTAAGTTAGTGATGTGTGAGGAGACTGATGGAGTGAGTTGAGGGGTGGAGAGGTAAATTTGGGTGTCGTCATTGTAGAAATAATATTGAAAGCCATGGGAGGCAGTTGACCCAGGGAGGAGGTGTAGAGTGAAAATTGGAGAGGTCCAAGAAAGGAACCTTAGGGGACCCTGACGAAGAAAGGAAGAGGAACGGAGGAAGTAGAATTTCAAGTAACACTGAAGGTGCCGTGGGATAGGTAGGATGAGAGCCAGCAAAGAGCACAGTCATGGAGACCAAAGGAGTAGTTTTTTTTTGAGGAGGGGGTGGTCAACCGTATCAAAGGCAGCCAAAAGGTCCAGAAGTAGGCATAGAGAATAGTGTCCATTGTTTTTTGCTGTAAGTCATTTGTCGTTTTTGTCATAATTTTCGTCAATGGCTTTTTTACAGTGATGAAAACGAAACTAAAAGTACAGCACATTTTCATCAACTGACGAAAATCAAATCCGTTTTCGTTAAGGAATGAAAATGGGACGTTAATGGCAAGGAGGGACGTTTACCCTCATGAACTACTGTATTTTCGGCGTATAACACAGTGCATGCGTTTTATACACCAATATTTGTTTTTTACCAAGAGAGGGCGGGGATCGGGCATGTCCCCACACACATGTTCCCACATAGTAAAAACACCTGTCCCCCACAGATTTAACAATAAAATCACACGTCCCAATGATTATCTGCACACATATGTCCGTGATCACCTGCGCACATCTGTTCATGATTATCTGCACACATATGTCCGTGATCACACGAACCAATTATTATACACTTAACGGGATTTTTTTTTACCAAAGACATGCAGCAGAATACATGTTGGCTTAAATTTATAACAAAATTCAATTTTATTGGATTTCTTTTAAAATAGAAAGAAGAAAATATTGTGTTTTTTTCCAAATTTCCGCTTTTCTTTCGCAAAAAATAAAAAACGGAGTCATGAATAAATACCACCAAAAGAAAGCTCTATTTGTGTGAACAAAATGATAAAAATTTCATTTGTGTACAGCGTAGCATGACCGCGCAATTGTCATTGAAAGTGTGACAGCACTGAAAGCTGAAAATTGGCCTGGGAAGGAAGGGGGTGAAAGTGCCCAGTATTGATGTGGTTAAATTTATTTGTATTCAAACGGAATTACGCTATGTGGCCCTTTCTGTTCTTCCTTCTTTAACTACCCCTACATTTATGGACATCTGATCATCGTCTCCTATGAGACAAACCCACAAAGATACCTCCATCCTGAGGATAGCTGGGTTTTCCTGTTCCAGCAATCTAATGCTGCGTACACATGGGCGGAATTTTCGATTGGACTAGGTCTGGCGGACTTTTCGACGGACTTTCCGAATGAACGGACTTGCCTACACACGATCAACCAAAGTCTGACGGATTCGTACGTGATGACGTACACCGGACTAAAACAAGGAAGTTGATAGCCAGTAGCCAATAGCTGCCCTAGCGTCAGTTTTTGTCCGTCGGACTAGCATACAGACGAGCGGACTTTTCGACTCGACTCAAGTTCATCGGAAAGATTTGAAACATGTTTCATTTCTAGGTCCGTCAAAGTTTTGGGAACAAAAAGTCCACTGGAGCCCACACACAATCGAATTATCCGATGGACTCAGGTCCTCCGGACCAAGTCTGCCATAAAGTCTGCTTGTGTGTACGCGGCATAAGGGTTCCAGTGTTCATTCTAATTGGTTGTTCAAACAACACAAGCCCGTTTGACCCGCAGAACATATGTTCTTGTGGGTTCAAACACTCTGGTAAGCCTCCTAACTTTCGGTGGTGGTACCCTTCACTTTAAGCCATACATCCTGGTTCACTGTTTTGGACACTCACATGAAGTTTTGAACTATATTTTGTATAGCGTCACCTTAATTTTTTTTGGACATTCATTATTTATCACAGCGTTTATCACATTTGCACATGTTCCTTAGTTTTATGTATAAGTTGTGAATATTTGGGTTCATTACCCGTTGTTTGATATACGTGTCATGTCATGCATTTTTAGAGCGCTACATGATTTGTTTTCTTTTGTTTCGCTATTTATCCAATTTGCTGTGTTAGCTGCTGTTTACAAAAGGAAAGCACGATATTACTTGTTGCACCAAGAACAAAGCTATTGAGGTATATTTAGAGACTTTGATTTTCAATGAGAGTGACACAGGAGGCGCTGTGTATGAGAAAGGGCTGGCAGTGATTTATTCTTAACTTTAGAGTACGCTGGCAGTGCTGTCCCAGTACTGGGGGTCTCCTGGGAATGCAGGGGTGCTGTGTATTGTGTAGAAGGTTGGGGCTGTGTACTGTGGGGGGCTGTGTGTTGTGCAGAGGGTAGGGAGCTGTGTATTGTGCAGAGGGTGGGGGCTGTGTGCTGTGCACATTCGATTTTAGTTAACTAAAATGATTTAATTAGACTAAAATGTACTGGAGATTTTAGTCCACTAAAATACGATGACTAAAATGGGACTAAAATTAAAATGGCATTTTAGTCAAAGACTATAACTAAAACACTTGCAGAAGACTAAAATGGGACTAAAACTAAAATGCCATTTTAGTCCTAAGACTAAAACTAAATTGAAATTTGCTGCCAAAATTAACACTGGGGATGAGGCCTGATTCTGTGTGTAGTGAGAGGGTAAGTTTAACTCTTTTGCATCTACCTGGCAGCAGAATTTCTCCCATCACCTCTCGTGCTTTTCCCTCCCTGATCTGTGTTCCCTCCGCACAGCCTGTCATTCCTGTTGCTTTCTTCCCCCTTCAGCATCAGTAAGTTGATCGGCCTATAGTGGCCCTGATTTTAGGCACAGTCCTGAGAATAGAGAGCAACCGTGGCTGTGCAGAGCAGTGTGAGTCAGTGCACTACTGGATTTTAAACATTATAGGCACTTATGTTTAATGTTTTACATAGCTGTGACGAAACGTCCCACACTCCGCTTGAGTGCTTTCTTCATATACCGCTTCCTCCCAGTCTGAATATAGATATCAGATATTCCAACCACTCCCAACAACAAACAAGGCAATACTCGTTTGGTTGCTGAACATGAACTGTTTATTAGAACAAGAATACAGTCTTATATACAGTTGAAGAGGAGGTTCCCCCCTCCTGCTCATATTACTCTAACAATACACCTGTAACCAGAAACATAATTAACATGAGCTAGTTATCTAATCATTTACCCAGACTTGGCGACTCAGAGATATGACCTTTCAGGGTAGACTTGCTGTCTCCTCACTTACAATACACATAAGTATAAACACATCCCCCAAAATTGCACCTAGGAGACAAAGGTGTGCTAATGAGCACAATAAACTATTGGGTGAAAGACCTGGGCTTTCCAGGTCTCATTAATCAGCATTCCTTTCACATACATCTGTCCACAGAGTCCCAAACTAGCAGAGACCATCAAGGCCTCCTTAATAATGTCCTTTTGCATTACATAACAGAATATCTTCCAAAATGCTTGTAGCTCTCTCAAAAGCCAGGGCCCATAGTCGGTAGGCAAGAGGCTAGCATTCAGTCCCCTCCAAAAGCCTCTGTTCCAGGTGAGTCTGTCACAATAGCTATACCTTTAAAAGGGGTCAACCTGAAGTAATCCATCAGGACTTAATTTTTTAAGTAAAGTTCCACTTTAACCGCTTGCCGACCAGCCGCCGCAGTTATACTGCAGCAAGCTGGCTCAATTGTGCAAATCGCCATAGCTGTACATCGATTTGTGCACTAGCTTCTGTGGGCCCACGTACCGATTGGCCAGCGGTGGAGCCAATAAGCGGGTCAGGCAGGCTCGATGTCCACCGGCCGCCCTCCGTCGTTTCCTGCAGAGACAGAACGGGGATCTGCCGAAGTAAACAAGGCAGATCTCCGTTCTGACAGGGGTTTACACTGAGATCTTGTCTTTCTGCTATGCAGAAAGACGGATCTCTGTGTTGTCACAGGCGGCCCATCTCCCATACAGTTAGTAAACACACCCAGAGAACACAGTTAATCCCTTGATCGCACCTGATGTTAACCCCTTCCCTGCCAGTTAGTACAATGTCAGTGCATATTTTTAGCACTGATCACTGTAATAATGTCACTGGTTCCCAAAAAAGTGTAAAAAAATGACAATTAGGTGTCCGATCTGTCCGCCGCAAAGTCGCAGTCCCGCTAAAAATCTCTGACCATCGCCATTACTAAAAGTTAGTTACCATTAGTAAAAAATTAAAAAATAATAAAAATGCAATAAATCTATCCCCTATTTTGTAGACACTATAACTTTTGCGAAAACCAGTCAATACATTATTGGGATCTTTTTTACCAAAAATATGTGGCAGAATACATATTGGCCTAAATTGATGAAAAAAAAATAGGACTTTTTTGTCATACTTACTTGTACAATCCATTTACTTGTAAATCCTTTTCTTTGAGTACATTATGGGAAACAGAGTCAGGCTAATATTAATTACCTGCTGGGTTATACTTCATCTCCAGGTGAATGGACACTGGTAGACCAAAGGTCTTTAGACAGGAAGTGATCCTCTATATAACCCCTCCCACAGAGGAAGCACTTCAGTTTTGTAGCATGCACCGAATCCTCAAAAAAAGAGGGGAGGGATCTCTGTGTCCCATGATGTACTCAAAGAAAAGGATTTTACAGGTAAGTATGATGAAAAAATCCTATTTTCTTTTTCATACATCATGGGACACAGAGTCAAGCTAATATTTTCATTACCTGCTGGGACATCCCAGAGCAATAGCCTTGAGGGGAGAGAGACACCCTGTCAAACAATAGCCATCAGAACTTATACGGCAGCCCGCAGTACACTGCAACCGAAAGCTGAATCCTCAGCTGCTCGAACATCCACTTGATAAAATTTTGTGAATGTATGCACTGAAGACCAGGTAGCAGCCTTACAAATCTGAGCCACAGATAGCTGATGGCGCAAAGCTCAGGAGGTTCCTACACCCCTGGTAGAATGAGCTCTCATCCTAAAGGGAGGAGCTTTACGTTTCAGACCATAGACCTGAATGACCAATTGATGGACCCAATTGGCAATGGAAGCTGCCTGCCCTTTCTTGGGTCCTTTTGGTAAAACAAAAAAGGAGTCTGATCCTCGGCGGATATAGACAAATAAACCTGGGCTGCCTGGACAATGTCCAAGGAGTGCAGTCATCTCTCTTCCACCTAACGAGGCTGAGAGAAAAAAGAAGGCAAAATAATGTCCTTATTTAAATGAAAGGCCGACACCACTTTTGGCAAAAAGGATGGAACAGGTCGTAACACGATCCTGTCATGCTGAAGGATCAAGTACGGTTCCATGCATGAAAGGGCCAACTCCGACACCCTTCTAGCCGAGGTGATAACCATCAGGAAGGCTAGCTTGCATGACAGCAAGTCTAATGGAATTTCCTTGATCGGCTCAAATGGTTGTTTCTGTAACTCAGACAGCACAAAGTTCAAGTTCAAAGGACACATAGGTGACCTAATGGGGGGAAGCAAGCAAGTTGCCCCCTGCATAAAGGTTCGGATCAGTGAATGGGAGGCTAAAGGCTTTTGGAAGAATACTGATAGGGCCGAAATTTGACCTCCGATTGTACTCAAAGCCAATTTAAATTTCCACAGCTGACTGTAGAAAAGAGAGAATTCTCCCAATCACATATTTCCGAGGATGCCATTTTTTGGCTTCACACCAATAGAAGTCTTCCAGACCTTATGATAGATCTTCCTAGTGACAGCTTTTCTAGCATTCACTAGGGTCGACACCACTGGTCCCGAGATGCCACAGTCCTTTAACACCCTGGCTTCAATAGCCATGCCGTCAAATTTAGAGACTGTAAATTGGGGTGGAATATAGGACCTTGAGACAGTAGGTCAGGGTGACACGGAAGCGTCCATGTCCTATCTATGGTCAGTCTCACAATCTTCGGGAAACCAGGGCCTTCTGGGCCAGGCTGGTGCCACCAGAATGACTGGAACTCCCTCTCTCCGAATCCTGCGCAACAAATGTGGAAGGAGAGGGATCGGAGGGAAAGCATAAACCAGGGAGTACTGGCTTCATGGAACTACCAGAGCATCTGCTCCAATTGCCAGAGGATCTCTTGTTCGGGACACAAACTGCTGTAGCTTGTTGAACCTGATTGAACTTGATGAACCTGGATGCCAGTAGGTCGACCTCTGGCTATCCCCAATGTTGGCAAATTTCCTGGAATACCCCTGGGTGTAGGGACCATTCATCCGGGCAGATCTGCTGGCGGCTGACATAATCTGCCTTCCAGTTCTCTACTCCCGGGATATGGACTGCCGATAGAATCGGCACATGCCCCTCTGCCCAGGCTAGTATGTGGTTCACCTCCTTCAGAGCTGAATGACTCCTGGTACCACCTTGGTGGTTTATATAGGCCACTGCAGTGGCATTATCAGACTGAACCCTGATAGGGCAGTCCTGAAGCTCCACCATCCATGACCGTAGGGCCAGTCATACTGCCCGTAATTCCAGGACGTTGATGGGCAGGATCTGTTCTGTCCTTGACCATTTCCCTTAAAGTGGAGGTCCGCCGAAAAAAAAAATATTAAAAGCCAGCAGCTACAAATACTGCAGCTGCTGACTTCTAATATATGGACACTTACCTGTCCAGGGAGCCCGCGATGTCGTCAGCCGAAGCCGATCTGTCCGTCGGCTCTCGGCTGCTGCCGCCGCCATTCTCGGTAAGGGGATCAGGAAATGAAGCCGTGCGGCTTCACTTCCTGGTTCCCTGCTGCGCATCCTCACTGGTCCCTGCTGTCTCCTGGGACCTGTGTGTCTCAGAAGACAGCGGGGAAGACAGAGTAGGCGCCGGAAGTGGCATAGATCACCGCGGTGATCTATGACAGGAAGTGGGAGCAAATACCTGTATTAGACAGGTATCTGCTCCCTCTTCCCCCCTGAAAGGTGCCAAATGTGAAACCAGAGGGTGGGAGGATTCCAAAAAGTGAAAGTTCCATTTTTGGGTGGAACTCCACTTTAAGCTGTGAGCCCCTCTAGGGTCGCTCCCCAGCCTGAGAGACTGGCACCTGTAGTCAGTACTCTCCAAGTTACCGGCAGGAAGGATCTTCCCTTTCGCAGGTTCTGATCCTGGAATAAGCGTGCCCGAGGAGATAAGAACATTGGATAATTCAGGGCTTGTCCTCTCCTGTTCCAAGCCAACAAGATGTCTTGTTATAGAGGCCTGGAATGGAACTGGGCATAGGGCACCGCCTCGAAGGAGGATACCATCCTCCCTAGAAGACTCATACAGAGCCGAATGGAGGGTTGTCTGGTGCCCCTTATCTGATGCAACTGATTCTTCAGGGCACAGATCTTTGTGGGTGGCAAGAATACTTTTGCTTGGACCATATCTAGGATCAGACCTAAATACTTGAGACCTTGAGCTGGTTTCAAGACTGACTTTTCTGATTTCTGATCCATCCTAAGCTTTTCAAATGTTATGCTCTGTTCTAGAGCCTGTAATGAGTAATCTCTGAGCAGGAGGTTGTCCAGATACCCAAGTACCAGGATCCGTTGGGCCCTTAAAAGACCCAGTACTGGTGCTAGGACCTTTGTGAACACCCAGGGAGCTATAGCAAGCCCGAAGGGTAGAGCCACAAACTGAAAATGACGTTCCTCTACTGCAAATCGCAGGAACCTCTGATGAGGCTGGAAGATAGGTACGTGTAAATACGCATCTATTATATCGACGGAGGCTAAAAGTCTTTCATCTAGAGTGAGGCTACAAGTGAGCGGACGGACTCCATCTGAAAGGACTGGATTAGTAGATACTGGTTCAGGGATCTTAGGTCCAAAAATGGGCCTTGCGACCCCGTTTGGTTTTTGAACTGTAAATAGGTTTGAGTAAAACCCTGCGCCCCTTTCGGGTACAGGAACCTCTACAATCACTCTTTGATGCACTAAATGATGTAGTGCCTGAAGCAATAAGTCTTTTTGGAGGATCCGAGGGAACGCTGGATCTTAAAAACCTTTGAGGGGGAACCGCCCCGCAACTCCAGCTTGTAACCGCGGGATATAATTGAGGTGACCCACTCATCCTGAAATTTCGTTCTCCAAATGTCCGCAAAGTGCAGCAGCCTTCCCCCAACCCGATGGAGTGGGCGCGTCCCCTCAAAAGGAGGACTTGGTGCTGGGTTTAGAAGAATTTTGGACTCATGGCCTTTTCTGGCCCTGGCCCTGCGGCTTGCCCCTGGCCCTAGCGCCCTGTTGACGGCGGAACTGCCTTGGCGCTGAGACATTTGAGGAAGCAGTCCCTGAAGTTTAAAGAAAGGAATGCCTGGTGCTTTTCTTCACAGGAAGTAGAGAACTCTTCCCTCCGGAAATCTTTTGGATATATTCGTCCAAATGATCACCAAATAAACGTTCCCCATTAAAAGGGAAACCTGCCAATAACTTTTCACAAGGAAGATCGGCTGACCAGTTCTAAAGCCACAAAAGTCTGTGCATATGTACAGACAAGAGAGCCAAACGAGAAACAAGCTGTATTGAATCCTTTTAAGACGTCAACAGCAAAACACAGCGCTCGAGGAATATCTTATCTTATTTTCAGGCAGATCATCCTCCTGGTTAGGCCTATCGGGCCGTTTGACCTGATCCTTTATGGACGGGCAGATACCAATTGCTGCAACAGCTGGCTGAATAGCTGAATTTGAAAAAACAGAATACTACGGCGCTAGAGAACAAAAACATCCAAAAACAGCTGCAACAAAAACCATCAAATATCTCTATGGTGCAAACAGAATAATAAAAACATAAGTTGCGCTTAATATGAGAAATCACAAAGGTAAGTGACATATAGTGCAATTACATTATTAAATAGTGAGCATTCAAAAAAGTCCATATAGCATGAAGTAAATAAATAGAAACAATTGATTGTGACAAGAAAAACAAAACAAAACAAAATTATGATAATGAGTCCGTTGAGGCAGTAAGTTTCAGATTCTATCCACCTTCACCAGAGGAGGAGAGGAGAGGAAGGGAAGAGGTTCTCAGTCTGAAGAGAAAATCCCACTCTGCATATGGGAACCCTTACCCGAACTGGTGGATCCCCTAAAGAGCAAGGTCATAAGCGCAAGCAAAATAAACCCTCTGCGGGGACTGGTAGATCTCCAGCACCTCCGAAATCCTCCTGCTGTGACCGGAAACCACTCAGCAATGCTCGACAGAGCCAAACGAACAGACACTCCAATCTCGAGGAAAGCACACTCAGACCTTTTGTTATTCTGAAGAAATTCATGTAAATGCGGTTCCTTTTATGTAGGAAAAACTTTCAGAAACCTTTGGAGAAGGATATACGATCATATTTATTATATTAGAAGGAATTTGCTGTACACCCCAGTCCATTGATTATCCCCCCAGTCGTCGCGGGGGACCCTCCGGTGAAGTCCTGTGCTCTGTGCATGGCAGGTGCTGGTAAGCAGCTCTGCTCTGTACCCATGTATATGCTGTATTTATATGTATTATCATTACTACTTGGTCAATTGTTCTGTTATTGATCACTTGTCAATCAAGTTACAGATACCTGCTGACGAAGAAGCAATAGACCGCAAAACTAGTTGAGATGTTATCCATGATCATCTATCCCACTGTGATCTTCCCCATTTGGGGACCATTATTTTTGTGATACACATGGATTGTTATCATGCTTTTAATCTGTTTTTTGCCATGTCTTACTAATCATGTATTAATAAACTTTTATATATTTCTTTACATACTTGCTTATCTCTATTCTGGTTTCACCTGTACCAAAATAGTCAGATTGCCCCTTTTCTCAAAGGTAGCTTGGTTGGGGAAAAGGCTCCCCTTTCTTATATCTCTAAACTCCTGGATGATGGTACAAAATTTTACACCCCACAATAATAAAGGGATTTCACTTACCTGTCTAGGCGCAGGGCAGCTTAGAAACTAAGAGCCAAACTTCACCCATCACAGCGGGTTCCTGTCACTTGAGGACCTTCAAGGACTGGGTACCCTTTTCATGTTTAGGGTCCACTCCCTTGGACCTGTACAGCATTCTGCAGGAAATGCCCTAGTGCTGTGGTGTCCAGGATTCCACTTCGCAGGGTCCAGCGCTCCCGGGGGCCGCATTCCTTGCAGGATCTTGAGTTTTCTTTGCAAGGCTCGGGTACCATTTATCTGAGCATATAAAGCCTGTGTCAAATGGCTCAAACAAACCGTGCCATCTACCTTGCAGACACTGGTAAAAAACTAAAGTGCTTCCTGTGTGGGAGGGGTTATATAGGGGATCACTTCCTGGCTAAAGACCTTTGGTCTACCAGTGTCCATTCACCTGGAGATGAAGTATAACCAAACAGGTAATGAATATTAACCTGACTCGTGATGTCCCATGATGTATGAAAAAGAAATTCGATTTTTTAAAAAAAATTTTATTAGGTATGTTTTATAGCAGAAAATAAATATTGTTTTTTTTTTTAAATTGTCTTTTTGTTTAGAACGCAAAAAATAAAAACTGCAGAGGTGATCAAATACCACCAAAAGAAAGCTCTATTTGTGGGGAAAAAAAGCACATCACTTTTATTTGGGTACAGCGTCGCATGATCGCGTAAATGTTAGCTAAAGTAAAACAGTGCCGTATCGCAAAAAATGGCCTGGTCAGAAAGTGGGTAAATCCTTCCGGTCCTTAAGTGGTTAGACAAATTTAATGAAATGTATCCAAAACAAAACTTACATTTAACAGACAATAAGGGACAAATAAGAGAAGTTCATTATTATGATTTACATACACTAATGAATCAAAGCTGACAACACCTTCCTAGACAATGGTTATTCTTCTAAAATTCCAGTATTCATAAATGTAACTTTTGTATCTCTGGCACACAAAGTCCAAATTTTTCTAAATGTCCAGAACTTTGTAACAAACTTATATTCCTAACAGAAGAACAAAACTTAAGCCGGACATACAGTACATGGATTGAAATTTGTTCTATGTATGGGCACCCTGGATGTACAGAAGTCAATCTACAGATCAACTTCTGTACAACCAGCCTATTGGGCTTTTCCTGCTCGATCAGTGCCACCAGTTATAGGTGGCAGCACTTATTGTATTCTGACAGTGGGGAAGGCTCCTCGCCATCAGAACACAATAACACAGCGGGAGGATTGAATGTGTGGATGGGGGAATCAGATCAATTTTTTTTGTTCAACCCGCTGGTTGAAGGAAAAAAAAAAAAGATGAATGTATGGGCAGCCTTAGAAGCAATGTTAACTTAAAGTTGTTGTAAACCCTTACATATACCCAGTGAAGTGAATGGCATCAGGTGATACACTAATGCCGCAAACACACGGCCAGAATTTCCAACAACAAATGTTCGATGTGAGCTTGTTGTCGGAAATTCCGACCATGTGTAGGCTCCATCGGACATTTTCCGACGCATAAAATTCCACGCATACTCAGAATCAAGCAGAAGAGCTGCACTGGCTATTGAACTTCATTTTTCTCGGCTCGTCGTACGTCTTGTACGTCACCGCGTTCTTGACGTTCGGAATTTCCGACAACATTTGTGCAACCGTGTGTATGCAAGACAAGTTTGAGCCAACATCTGTCAGAAAAAAATCCACGGTTTTGTTGTCAGAATGTCCGACCGTGTGTATGCGACATTAGATAAAACAAATCCTCCTACATACGGTGTACCTGTCTATCTGCAGCCCTTTCTTCTCTACATCTGTTCAAAGTGCTGAATTTTTAAGCTTGTCTGAGAGTTTAAAAAAAGGGGGCGGAGAGCTGAAGTTACACTCTGCAGAGCTCAGTGTGGAGAACTCTAAGAGCTGATTGGAGGAAAGGGACACACCCCCCTCCACACAGCACACAGGAACAGAGCTGAGGCTGTCAATCAGCTGGAGGTCCCTCCCCGTCACCATTTTTTTCTTGGTGTCAGGAAAACTTGTCAGAAGTGATTCATGCTGATAGAGGAATGAAGACATAAGTGATACTTAATGCTTGTCATGTACCTGGGTGTGTTTGAACAAGGATTTTCCTGGTCCCACAGCTGCAGTCTTACTTGTTGTGCCACAGAGGAGCTCTGGAGTTCTAGCTATGTTCTCTTAGTTTGATGCATTACCTTGTGTTGTATATGTTGTAATATGTTCACCGATTTATGTGGGACATTATTATATGTATGTACACATACAGTCAATATTGACCAGGCCAGAATTCAATTGACAATGGTTGATTTGTCCAAGCCAACTGAATTTTAACATAGCAAGGGGACAGCTGAAGACCCTTTGATGTGTTAAACCTAATTGAACATTTCAAAGGGTGTTCAGGTGGTATCTGTTAATCTAATTACACATATCTAAGGGGACTTGTTCATATTAATATGCAAGAATACAGATTAGGAATGTAGGTATTCCAAGGGCTCAAAAGGGTGTTCAGGTGGTATCTGTTAATCTAATCTAATTACACATATCTAAGGGGACTTGTTGATGTTGATATGTATATATGTATATGTTGGTATACCATTCAAGTGTAATTGTGGACTGAATGATCCAAGTAACTGCTTTATTGAAAGCAATGAGGGGTCGGCCTATAGAAAATTACAAAAGCAAATTGTGGCTGGCAATCAACAAATTCTGGTACCTGACAGGTACACAACCCGGTCATCATTGTTCAAATAGGAAATGGAAAGAAGCAGATGTGAATTGTAAAATGCTTGCAAGATGGACTCATGAATGTCAAGTGCAAGGAAATAGTTTGCAGCACAGTTTTTACTGCCATATCAAAAACCTTTTCTACCTTAAAAGTGAGTGCTGGTACATTGATAGTTCTTCTTACTATAAAGATGAAAGTAGAGTGTTTGCGTAAAAGCATCTTTAAAAATGGAAAGCTTGAGCCTGGAGATGAAAAAATCCTGGACTTATGTGGATTGGAGCTCCCTTACTAATTAATTATCATACCCACTATACCACACGTATTATTATATCACTACATTCAATGTAGTGATATAAATATGTATTGGGTGGATAGTGGCATCAATGTAGTGAAATAATGTATATAGCGTATAGTGGTATCGTGGGTATTAATTATCATACCCACTATACCACACGTATTATTATATCACTACATTCAATGTAGTGATATAAATATGTATTGGGTGGATAGTGGCATCAATGTAGTGAAATAATGTATATAGCGTATAGTGGTATCGTGGGTATGATAATTAATTAGTAAGTACTCTTCCGCAGCAACCCAATTCTTCCAGAGAGATGCACTTTATTGACTTCCAACACAGAACAAAGTCCAAAGTCCACAGATGACAAAAAATCCGACAGAGTATATCAGAGTCCCATTTCTTTCTAGGTTTGCCTGTTCATACACAGACAAGCCTAACTTAAAAACTGAATGCCAGCTTGAATGTCCTCTATGAAATACTAGTCCACTAGGAGGGAGTTTCTGCTAGGTCAACCCAAAATACTCTTTGATCTTATTGTTACCCCCTCAAGTCTAATTACCATTAATAAATACTTCTTCTATGGTCCTTTAAACAATGTACCCTTTGAAATGTTCAATTAGGTTTCCAGACTATACCTCACCTCACACACCTAGGTAGACTTGCCTAAGATCAACACATCAAAGAGTCTTCAGCTGTCCCCTTGATATGTTAAAATTCAGTTGACTTGGACAAATCAACCATTTTCAATTGAATTCTGGCCTGGTCAATATTGACTGTATGTGTACATACATATAATAATGTCCCACATAAATCGGTGAACATATTACAACATATACAACATATACCCCCACTTGGGTAGGTTCTAACTACTAGAACTGACCCATAAATCAAACAACAAAAAATATCATTTTGATTTAAGGTACTGGATGCTTTTCAATGGCTCATATAAAATATGAAGTTGAAACTGGTTACATCTCTCTTCGCCAGCCTCTAAAATATCCCCATGAAACAGTTATTAGATAATATAACTTTTAGACCATGACTAGAAAAGGATTTGGTAAACATCAGTGGCCCATATAGCTGTTAGGCCTTATTATATCACATCAAGATCTTGAATATTGCGCAAAGACGAGCTGATGTCACAGTCCATCCTTTGGTCTGACTTCATCACATCTCTCACCATCTCACTGAAAGTAAACTTTGTATGCTCGGGGAGCTCCAATCCACATAAGTCCAGGATTTTTTCATCTCCAGGCTCAAGTTTCCATTTTTAAAAATGCTTTTACGCAAACACTCTACTTTCATCTTTATAGTAAGAAGAACTATCAATGTACCAGCACTCACTTTCAAGGTAGAAAAGGTTTGGATATGGCAGTAAAAACTGTGCTGCAAACTATTTCCTTGCACTTGACATTCATGAGTCCATCTTGCAAGCATTTTACAATTCACATCTGCTTCTTTCCATTTCCTATTTGAACAATGATGACCGGGTTGTGTACCTGTCAAGTACCAGAATTTGTTGATTGCCAGCCACAATTTGCTTTTGTAATTTGCTGTAGGCCGACCCCTCATTGCCTTCAATAAAGCAGTTACTTGGATCATTCAGTCCACAATTACACTTGAATGGTATACCAACATATACATACAGTATACCCCCACACGATGGTTCAGATAGAATCAGCTTGACATCAGTGTTTATCAGATCTTCTATCCAGACAAAGCGGCAGTGGAAATTCTTGCTAGTATCTTCACCATGAAAGGTAGAAAGGTCTTTTTCATCCATATATGTCATAGCCTTTAGCATATTATAAACAACTGAATCAACAAAGTTTCAAATCATAACTAGAGTGATGAATTTCACTCACCCCTCTTATAAATTTAGGAAAACCACCCAACATACTATAGTTTATGCTATGCCAAGCCATCGTGCAGCATCTCACCTTAGATGTCAAATATATTGATCAATACGCATTATGTAACATGTACAGATGTTATAAAAATTATTTTAGGTTTAAATGCTTCTCTTTGGTTTTAAGATAAAGTTCAAGTATTAAAACAAACAAAATAAAAAATGAAAAGCAAAAAAGGGAGAAAAATTAAACATTAGGGTGTTGAAGAAAAAAAGAAAAAAGGTCCATTGCTTGATGAATTTCGAGAGAGTCCATGAATGCTTTATAATTCCTTGTTGTCTATTCAGCATTTCTCCCATAATTCTCCCCCACTAGCCAGCGATTTCAGACTGTGCTTCTGCTATTCACCGTCATTTAAATGTCTGAATGACAAAAAAACTCTCCAACAAAACTAATTAGCAAGGTCCTTAAACGTTGTTTGAAGTTAAAACAAAACACTATTTACACGTTTACAGTTTGGAGCTAATTCACCCCCACTGCTAGAGAAGTGTCATTTGCATTCAAAAACAGATCTGGAGAATGTACATCTTGTACCCCCTTCAACTGCTCTAATAATTTATCACGTTCCCCTCTCATCTTGTCATACTCAATCTTCAGGTGGTCATATTTCTGTTTTAACTGAGAAAACAGTATCCAGGTTTTGGACCTTTTCTTATTATTATTTTGGTCAGCTCTGTTTTTCATATTAATATCACCTATGTTTGACCCGATGTCTCCTCTCTGGGTGTTATCATAGGATATTATCTTCTGATCTTTATGTTCAGTATTTGTCCTAAACAATGTGGCTAAATCAATCTTGACAGCCTGCTCATTTGACTTTCTCTTTAAATGGTCTGCTCTCAACAATATGTCTTTTAAATCATGAGGATTTGGGGTAACTAATAAAATATTTTGTTTGATATCTTCATGCAATGCATCTAGAAACATACTCATATGTATCAAGCCCCCACGCTCAAATGCAAGATTATTACCGACCAATAATTCCATAATAGTTGCTATCCTGTGTGACAATTCATAGGGAGATTCATTTTGCATCTGTTGGATCCTCCCATGAATAGTAACATCAGAACGTACACCATACAAAACACATAATAATTCCAGTAATATGTCCCTTGTTCTAAGAGGCTGAATACAGATCTGTTTAATTCTCATCCAAAGACCACCTCCTAAAGAATGTTACAAAGTCAGATGGGTTGAGATTGTACGTATCTCTGACTTGCTGCACGTCACAAAACCATTTTAAAAATCTGTTTAAATCATGGTATGGAACCATTCCTATTTCTTTAAGAATTGCGTCAAATTCTTTTGGTTTCAAAGGCTTCATTACAAGCTGAACTTCACCTGTATTATTATTATTGTTATAAACTGTGGTAGTCACAGTGGGGGCAGCTGGTAATGAATTATCAGATTTAATATGAGGTTCTGTTTGCTGCAGATTGCTGAACCCAAGATTTGATGCATATCTGCATTCCTGAGATCTCTCTAATTCCATAATTCTTAATTTTAATCTTTCATTTTCCTCTGATAATTCATCACAATGTTTAGATTTCTCAAGCAAAGCTCCCCCAATGGTAACTGCATGCAATTTTAAATTTACTGTCTCAGTGTCTGATTGGTTTTGTAACCTCTCACAAACATTGTTGCTATTATCAACTGCCTTCTGTAACTGCGCAATTTCCTCAACCTTACCCTTCAAAGAACTTTCCATTTTTAAACAGCAAGATAATAAGCCCTGTATAATGCAACCTTTTCTTTTACTTTCTGAAATTTTGCTATCAAAAACATTTTTCTCTAAAAATTCCTTCATCATCATCCATGTCTGCTTACATTTTTCTGGAATTTCATAAGGACCGCCGTGTCGCTTAATACATTTTAATACCCATCTGTTAACTTTATTAGAACTGACACTAGCTTCACACTGAGTAAGCATTTTGACTATATTACTAATAATTAAAAAAAAAAGAAAATATTTTACTCACCGCATTAGTTACTCATTCAGCTTCCAGTTCAGGTCTTCTGGTACACAACACAGTCCTTTTTTTGTTGTTTCCAGTCTCCAGAGAATAATTCTGGGGTTCCCAACTTGTTTAATTTTGTAGATCAGACTCTCTTATGTCACAACCAGACATTAGAGTCACAGCACAGCTCTTGGTTCTTCATCAGACTTCTGTCCACCTCACAGGATTGTTGTCACCACCGACTTCTGTTACTAAGAAAATGCTCTTCTGGTCACTTGAACGGCACCAATGTAGTGATTTAATAATATGTAGTGCAGGTAGAGAGTGGGTATCAATGTAGTGAAATAATGTATATAGCGTATAGTGGTATCGTGGGTATGATAATTAATTAGTAAGTACTCTTCCGCAGCAACCCAATTCTTCCAGAGAGATGCACTTTATTGACTTCCAACACAGAGCAAAGTCCAAAGTCCACAGATGACAAAAAATCAGACAGAGTATATCATTCAGAGTCCCATTTCTTTCTAGGTTTGCCTGTTCATACACAGACAAGCCTAACTTAAAAACTAAATGCCAGCTTGAATGTCCTCTATGAAATATTAGTCCACTAGGAGGGAGTTTCTGTTAGGTCAACCCAAAATACTCTTTGATCTTATTGTTACCCCCTCAAGTCTAATTACCATCAATAAATACTTCTTCTATGGTCCTTTAAACAATGTACCCTTTGAAATGTTCAATTAGGTTTCCAGACCATACCTCACCTCACACACCTAGGTAGACTTGCCTAAGATCAACACATCAAAGAGTCTTCAGCTGTCCCCTTGATATGTTAAAATTCAGTTGACTTGGACAAATCAACCATTGTCAATTGAATTCTGGCCTGGTCAATATGGACTGTATGTGTACATACATATAATAATGTCCCACATAAATCGGTGAACATATTACAACATATACAACACCTTGGACTCACAAGCCCCACCTGCTGCCAGCTGTGGACAATCTACAATCAAAGCAGCCCATAAATTACAGCACTTCCTATCTCTCAGTGCCCGTTTGTTTGGACTAGCTTCCTGGGTGTTTTGACTGCTTTGTGACTCTGAATACTGTATTTGAACTTCTGCCTGAATTCCTGACTACTCTCTGCCTGCTGATTTTGTACTTCACCGCCAGCTCCTGCCTGACCAATCTCTGGATTTCAATCGTGTACCGCTTTGCCTGATCTGTTGCCATCCTGATCTGCCTAAGTTTTCGCCTGAATCCTCAGCACACAAGCTCCACTTCGGACACTACCTATCACCAAAACCTTACAGTGCTCTTACTTGAGACAAATACACACTAGGGAGAGATATGCTTTATTCATATTTCATGTCTGAGGTTTACAACCACTTTAACTTAAATATTAGGATTAGTGTATAATAGGTTTCCTCAACTGAGACTAACTTTTCTTTGTTAGTCATATTAGATCATTCCCTGGTGTACACTATGATGTACACAACCTGCAGGCATTTACATGGAAATCAGTATCTCATAAACAAGGAGTAATTGCTTTGGTACCATACCATAAATAAAATGGGACAGGTACTGCATGCTACTGCTCTACCAATAAGAACATGAAGGTGAGCAGATGGAAGGAATCATGTGTGGAGGCAGGTGGAGGAGATGTCATTGTTCTGATGCAGAAAAAGGAGGAGACAACAGGTGGATTACTTTAAAGTATAACTCCACTTTTGTTGAGAAAACATTACAAGGATTATAAGAACCTTTGTTGCAGATTCCTACCTTTTTTTTATTCTGAAGAAATCCCTGTGTGTGCGTGTCTGTGTCCATTTGGGAAAGTGAATCTGTATGGGAGTGGCTTCATAATTATCAATCAGCTGTGCACCTGCAGGGCATTAATGAGGAAATCTGTTGGGCCTGCATCCCTTTAGACATGTTCCTATTGGGAGTATCTCAACAAAAATGAACTATTTGTTCCATGGGATGCCTGAAATCTGACTTGTATCTTAGTGCAGACTTCTGGGAAAATCGGTAAGCCAATCACACAAGCAGGAAATTATGTTTCTGGAGGATGTTCTATACACATTTTGCATACAGAACACCTCCCGGTAGCCATATTGCATTGCATTTTCAGAAAATTACAGAGCTGCAGATTGAAAAGGAAAGGTAATTTTTTATAACATTCAATTACAATATGATGTGTCGCAATTGTATACGCTATACTTTTTCTTTATTTGCTATTTTTTTTCCCCACGAAAGTAGAGTTACCCTTTAAAAGGAAGGCAACAGGAGTTGACATTTCTGTTGTGTGAAAGAATGGAAGATGATGAATATAACAGATGTCATGAGTGTAGAATATCAGACTTGATGGTGAATAGTCTGGTGAGCAGTAGCACAGTGGATGATGGTAATAGGAGTAATGGATGGAAACCTGATTGGATAATGGTGGTTAGAAAATGGTTCCAGGACAGTAATAAGGAGAGGACTAAGCACAATGCACATTATAGAACTAGAAGGAATGATCTTGGCATGTTTTACCTGGGCTGCTGTACCAATTACCATTTATTGTTTGTGAATCCGCAGAACAGCTTTCAGTTCTCTGGATCTACTGTTGCTTTAGATGTGGGCAGTATATCTTCCACTGTGATTTTCTAGATGGATGAAGACAAGATGATGATGTGAAGACAAGACACATTCCACATATCTATTATACTGTATATCACAAATGAAAATTATTCCAAGGCACTGCATACAGTAGGTCTGGATGCCATATTATGCTGTTTCTGAATTACACCGAGTATGTCAATATATTACTAATCATAATCACTGGATCCCATGCAGTACTCTTATGCCACGTACACACGACCGGACTTTATGGCATACTTGGTCCGGCGAACCTGGAGTCCGTCGGACAATTCGATCGTGTGTGGGCTCCAGCTGACTTTTTTTTCTCAAAAATTTGACGGTCCTAGAAATGAAACATGTTTCAAATCTGTCCGACAGGCTCGGGTTTCTAGCGTACCAACCGGTCGTCTGTGTGCTAGTCCGATGGACCAAAACTCACGCATGCTCTGAAGCAAGTACAAGATGGCAGCGCTCGGTCTGGTAAAACTAGCCTTCGTATTGAAGCTAGCACATTCCTCTTCTGTGATCTTTTAATACAGCGCATTCTTTTTTTCTTTATAATGCGAGAGGAATGAAGTTGTTTTGCTGCTTATATTCACACAGAGTTCTCAAACTACTTTCTTCATGATTTATCCTCATGCCATGACTAATATTATAGTTTTTAAAAGCCAGATCTCCAGAAATAATGTATAAAATTATTTTTTTGGACTCATCTTTAGTATTTTTAGATCTAATCAATATCTATTTTCCAATTTGTGCTAAATTCTCAAAACTGTTTTTTTTTTTTTTTTGGAGTTTCAAGTTACCACAATAACCTTAATATTTTGTATTGTTTTAATGAACCTTAATGAGGTTGGTGTCCCTTGTTAATTAGACATAGGGGGATAATTTTCAAAAGGCTAATTCATTTTGCACTACAAGTGCAAAGTGTACTTGAAATTGCACTGAAAGAGCATTTAGAAGTGCATTCGCTGTGGATCCGAGGAAAACCAAAAAAAAAAATTTTCTTGCACATGATTGGATGATAAAATCTGCAGAGCTTCCCCTCATTTCATATCTTCCCCTCAGATTTACAGCGACTGCACTTCCAACAAGTGCACTTGCAGTGCGATTTCTAAAGTGTACTTTGCACTTGAATTGGAAAATGATTTAGCCTTTTGGAAATAACCCACATAGTCTTTTTGACATGTACTTGCCTACTCACAAATAAAATGTCATTTTTAAATCAAAACACATAGTCAATAATGTAAGGTAAAGAAAATATCCATGTATTTTTGAAAAAACATAAATGAGGAAGGCAACACTGGAGACACTTTTGGAATGTGTGAAGCCTTTTGTACCCCAGGACACACATCAAGTTCTTGGAAAATAAAATTGGGATCTTGCGACTAGGGAGCGCAATCTGCATCTCCTGTCAGACCAGACAGAAGCCAGGCAATCATCTTCAACTCTTCTGTGGAGCCTTCCCTGCATGCTGCCCTGCAGCCTTCCCTCCACGCTTCTCTGCAGCCTTCCTTGGAGGCTGTGCATCTGGTGGTGTACTTGGGGCAGGAGGAGGAGGAGCAGGAGGAGGGGCTTCATCTGCAATATAGCTTGTTGGAGTAAGCTCCCCTCTCAACCCCTTCTGAAAGGCCTGAAAAATAAGCCCCTCACAGAGGAGGCGTTGCCCCTTTTCAAGTTCCAGCAACCTAGTGGCCATATACATTCCATAAGCCTCTTCAGCATTGGGTGGGGTACTGAGTATTTGTCTGGCTTCCCAAATGAGGGCTAGTGATTCCTCCTCTGTTCGGGTGATCTTCCTGGGCCTTTTGATGGTAATGCGGAGGGGAGGCACCTGACATTGGCTTCTACTGGGCTTAGCCACATCCTGCCTGCCACTGGGCATGGCCTCCTCCTCTATACCACTGGCACAGCTTCCTCCTGGCAGAGCTCATCCTGGGTAAAAAAAAGGGACATAGTTGTAAATTTTGCTTCCGCAATCACACACAATTTTCAGCTCATTACTTGCAAATATAATTCTAAACAAATAGAAAAGGCTATCTTTTTGACCCCACCATTATTCTAGCTGATCACCAATATTTGAAGTACATTTTTGGCCACTACTGTCTAGTGATATGTATACATATTAATAATTGTGATGAAATCATTTTTTGAGAAGCACTTCAAACATTTTACAGGTTACATCATTAATATTTACACAATCCCAAATTCTCTAAAAAAGTATACCTGGTTGAAGCTGGGCGCATCCACTTCATCAAGGATGAAAGGCCCCAGTTCTTCCTGGGATGCCTCAGCTGGGGTGGAGGGAAGGGTGGAGGTGGAGGGAAGGGTAGAGGGAAGGCTGGAGGGAAGCGTTGAAAGTGATTGCCTTGCTTCTGTCTGGTCATCCAGAAATCGCAGTTTTTGGTAGTACCACAGCTTGGGGACATAAACCTGGTCTGCTGCTGCTCCTGATCTGAGGGAATCCTGGATCTTCTTGTATTCCCGCCTGTACACATTGCTCAAGATCCCAATTTTATTGTCCACAAACTTAAGGTCAGCCTGGGGGACTCGAGTCTTGACAAATTCCAAAAGTGTCCCCAGTGTTGCCTTCCTTACATGTCTACTAAAATACAATGGGTGCTTGACCTCCCACAGGTTTTTGTTCTCTTGCTACAGCTCAATAAAACACGACAAAAATTCTTCCTCCTTAAAGGGATTAATTTTTGCTGAAAGACAAGACAGAAGATAAAAACTGTAATGTCAGTCCAAAATCCCAGTATTATGTTTTGCAGAATCTAGGGTACACATGCACACACACACACACCAAACACATTCACCAAACACACACCCACGTTTAAATCTTACCTTCGTTTCTGAAGCTTGCTACTTCCGCTCGAACATACGTAGACCAGCGTAATAGCTTTATATACACTGCGCTTGTGTCATGCTACGCCTGCGTCGCCCTCCCCTGAGGTTCTTTAGTACCATTTGTCCTCGCCCCTTCACTCTTCGTTGCGCAATGGGAGTATCAAGAGAAAGATGGCGAGAGATTATCTGGAACTAGCGTGGAGGAAAGCCCGGAGCCACAACCATCCAGATCCAGGAGGAGATATAAGGCAACCAACATGGCCGTTGAAGAGATGGTGGAGATGGTGTCCATATTGAGAAGGGAGGACTATGATGCCAAAAAAGGACCGTATACCCGACCCAATATGCGGAAGGACAAATAATGTCCTCAGTTGTCACAGCTCTTGAACAAAAATTTGGCATTAAACGGGCTAAAGAACAATTGAGGAAGCGGTGGTCTGACCTCAAAACTAGGGATCCTGAACAATATTGGCAAATCAAGAAGCTGCTTAAAAAAAGTAAGTACTTGTTGTGTGTTCCTATTGAGATACTTAACTTGCATGCTGATCCATATTCTTTTCGTTTATACAGCATCGTTCGTAAAGACCGTTCTTTTGAAACTACATATCATAATAAGAAAATGACGTTTGTTTTGCTAGAAATACGATGGTACAGGGTTGGACATACATTTAGGTCTTGATAATTTGTCGTATTCCAAAAATGTGGGGATGTTGTGTAGATGTGTTTGAAACTAGAATGCTTCTTAAAAAAGTATTCAGTGTAATGTAAGGACAGGACACAGCAGCCGTTTCCACATCTGGACTCAGGAGCACTAGTGTACTGGTGTGACACCAGAGAAAATTTTTGAGGTTAATACACATAGGGGCTCCAGGGGATACTTGAGGTATCTGCATCTGTGAAACTTGCATGAAAATGTGTATTGTTTTGCATTTTTGGTTAGAGTGAATTTTAATCCTGTCTTCAAAAATTTTGGGTGAACAAAATGACAATTGTCCCCAACTTCTAAGCAAGGTTTCATATTCCTTTTTCAGGACTGAAATATCACTGTGTTTTAAGTATACCTTTTGTTTCATTCTCATAGGGGAGAAAAGACTCAGACAACAGTCCGAGGATCCCAGGACCCCCCCAAGTCACCAGCCTGAAGCAGGAATTACCCCAAGCCCCAGCCCAAGACCACGCCCACCCGACAATCTTGAGGAAGGAGAGGTGGAGGAAGTGTGCGATATTTGCACCCCAAGTGAGTGACTGACACCCCAGCTTAAGGTAATCTATTTAGGCGTGCATATTTTTCTAAAAAATTTTATCCACAAATTTTAGGTGATGTTCTGGTTGTGAAAGGCCAAGCGGCGGAGCCATTTAGCACAGACAGTGGAATGGCCAAATTAATCAAATGCGTGAACAAATTGACACCATGAGAAATCAGCTGGACAGCATGCAACAGGAAATGAAGAACATGATTGATGTTTTGGGCAGAATCTAATAACTTTTTGCCTAAAAAAATCAATAATTTTCTTCATTTCATTGTCAAGTTTTACATTTTTCAAATTTTTGAAGTTGTGAAATATTAATATCAAAATTTAGCAGATGCACACGGCGTGTCATCATGTGCTATCTTCCAGCAGGGGATTTCAATGTACTTGTTTTGTGTTTGCAACCCCTTCATCATAAAAATGTTAGTTTGTGAGAGAAAAAAAGGGATTGCACACACAAAACACGTCCATTGCTCCCCCATGATGGGAGATAGCACATGTTGACTTGAACCTTTTTTACTCCAAATTTGTGTGCATCTGCTACTCCAAAGACATGCTGGTAGGTTAATTGGATCCTGTCTAAATTGACCTTAGTATGTATGAATGTGAGTTAGGGACCTTAGATTGTAAGCTCCTTAAGGGTGTAGGGACTGATGTGAATGTATAATGTATATGTAAAGCGCTGCGTAAATTGACGGCGCTATATAAGTACCTGAAATAAATAAATAAATAAATCTGCTAAATTTTGTTTTTACATGGGTGACATCACCAGCACCGTTTTAGACATATTGAACTTTGTAAGTTCCTGTTATTTTTTGTATTATGTTTTTAAAAACCCTGTTGTCAAGCCTAAATTTGTAAACAAAAAATATTTTTTACAAATATGCCTAAACTAAAAAAAAAAAAAAAAAAAAAAAAAAAAAATTATATTGTTCCTAAAAAAAAAAAAAAAACCTAAACATGATAAAAAAAATGCACCTTTCAATGTGCGCACAGTAAAATGTTTTTACTACTACAATGTGTGTGGCTTATTATTTATCAATAACAGTTTATTAATTTTTTGTGTGTTTACAGTGACAAAGGGCCTTATTAACTAAAGGGAAATGCACTTGCCACTAAAAGTGCACAAGGAGACAGACAAAACTTAATGCAAACAAGAATAAAAACAAGAGATTTTAGGCAAAATAATTTGTGTTTATTTGGTAAAAGATTAAAGTTGTTCTTGCATTGCAATGGCCCCCCAACCATTAAAATAATTGACATATCTGTCACGCACTTGACGGGCGGTTTGGGGGGCCAAGCCAGTACGGCCAGTATCCAGGCCTGTGATTGGATCTTCACCACTAAGTCCGGCCTCAGGCCCAACTGAGGTAATATATGTAGCTGAATGTCTTCTAAAATAATTATGACATGATTTATCTTATATTCTGCCAGATTTATGGCCGAGAGGAACAAAGGGAACCGGCTAGCCAGAATCCCAAAGGCATTCTCCACAACTTTTCTTGCTCTGGCCAGCGGTAATTAAATACCCTCCTCTCAGGGGTGAGGAACCTTTGGGGGAACGGCCTCATCAAGTGCTCGCCAAGAGCAAACGCTTCATCAGCGATGAAAACTAAGGAGAGTCCATCAACGTTCTGGTCATCAGGTGGCAATCCCAGGCCACCAGTCTGAAGACGCTGGCACAACTCGGTCTGTGCAAAGACTCCTCCATCCGACATCCGGCTGTTCTTCCCCAAGTCCACGAACATAAAATCCAATTGTGGCGAGACCACCGCCATCAATACTACACTATGAAACCCCTTGTAGTTAAAGTAGTAAGACCCCGATTGGGGTGGTGGCACAATGCGGACATGATTCCCATCAATTGCCCCGACACAGTTGGGAAAGTCCCAACGGTCAGTGAACTGGGAGGCCACAGTCTGCCATTCCTGTGTGTTTGAAGGAAACTGTGGAGTCAAACAAGAAAAAAAAAATATAAGTACTTTTAAACATAACTTTGCTAGCAGATTACACAAAAACATTTTTGAACAACAGCAGTCGAAAATGTTAAATATGTGTTATTTCCAAAAATAAAAAAAAAATAAGGCCCACTTATATGATTACTCACCCCCTCTGATGGACCATTGATCAATTTATATGTGGTTGGGAGAAGAACACACCTGACATTTGGAAAGATTTGAGGGGGTTGGGGAGGGGTTCTAATTTGGGAGAAGAACACACCTGACATTTGGAAACATTTGAGGGGGTGGGGGAGGGCTTCTAATTTGGGAGAAGAATACATCAAACATTTGGAAACATTTGAGGGGGTGGGGGAGGGGAAAGCAGTACAATGGAGCTGACAATATACATTGTTAAAGGGACTATAGGCTAGAGGTATAAATGGACCCAGGATTGCATGGTGGGGAGGTTAGTGAAGGTAAATATGCATGTAGGGCAAAAAATTATTAATTTAAAAAAACAGGCATGCATGAAGATAAAGGGGACAGTCACAGCATATTCCAAGCATGGTAATTATGTAACAAGGACATTTAGACAATACATTAGCAAACATTAAATACATATCATGTAATGTTAAAGGATAAAAAACTTACCTTCATATAGTCCTTCTGCAGTACCTGAATTATAGCAGAACAGGTCTCTGGAATTATGATCCCCAGAGCCTGAGGGGAGATGCCTGTCGAGAACTTCAAGTCCTGAAGACTTCTCCCAGTCACCAAGTAACATAAAGTGGCAACTAGCCTCTGCTCCGCAGTGCTGGCTTGCCTCATGCAGGTATCCTGCCTGCAAATATAAGGGGTCAGCATAGCCAGCAGACGTTCAAAAACGGGGTCCGTCATCCTGAGATAATTCCTGAAATCCTCAGGATTATTCCCATGGATCTCACGGAGCAAAGGCATGTGCGAGAATTGGTCGCGCTGGCGCAACCAATTCTTCGTCCATGAACTCCTCGCCCTATTCATGGACTGGACTCGGATCAAAAGTATTAACCCCAACACCAAGTCCCCACGCAGCATGAACTTGAGAACGAGTACGTCCACGCATCATGGCTTCAAAACGGTCGGCTGGTCAAACAAACAAAAATAATTGACATATCTGTCACGCACTTGACGGGCAGTTTGGGGGGCCAAGCCAGTACGGCCCGTATCCAGGCCTGTGATTGGATCTTCACCAATAAGTCCGGCCTCAGGCCCAACTGAGGTAATATATGTAGCTGAATGTCTTCTCAAATAATTATGACATGATTTATCTTATATTCTGCCAGATTTATGGCCGAGAGGAACAAACGGAACCGGCTGGCCAGAATCCCAAAGGCATTCTCCACAACTCTTCTTTCTCTGGCCAGCGGTAATTAAAATCCAGTCCAATCCCCCCAACACTAATCTCCCCTTCCAGCACAAGCCTTCACTCCCCCCCCCACAAATCTCTCCTCCACCAAGCAGAAATCTTCATCCCCTGCCCCACATTTATCTTCCCAGCACAAATCTTCACCTTCCTCCCAAATCACTCTGCCCAGCACAAATACACAATCCCTCACCCCAAAAAAGATTTTTCAGGGCATCCAGCAGGGGATACAGGGCACATGCCCTGGGTACCCGGCGCTAGAAACATCCCTGACTTCAGTTCTTCTGGAACAGTCTGCTCACCATCAAGAACAGTCTTCAGCACAGAAGTGACAGAACCAAATGTCATAAGATTAGCAGACATAGGCAGCAGTGTCAAAGATAATCTCTGGGGTGCAGACCTAGCAGTACCTAGGCACATTCGAATGCCAGAAAAGTCATTATTTTTTTTGAGGAATTAAAAACAAACTGTAGCTGAACTCCAGCAAACACTTTATAAACAGTTGCAACAGTTTTTTTTTTATTTGGGGGGGGGGGGGGATAAACATAAATTGACATAAATAAAAAAAATGATCATTGTAAGTACCCCTGTCAGGAGTAAATGTTTTTTCTCAACCCTCTAACTGCTACATCTGCAGAACATCTTGTTCTTAGAAAAACAACATATTTACTGGCCAAATCACCAGGTGAAAATAAAGGAAATAAAGCCTAAAAAATTAAAACCAATGCAGCCATCACATCTAAGGATTGGTAAGCTGCAATATAATTAATGTAGGGAGTGAGAGCACTTGGTCTTGATTGGAGCAGTGTATTAGGAGAGGGTGAGGACACAATGTACAGCTAACAGACCAAAGGTAGGTTCCTGACAAATTGGGATTAATATAAAGTAACTTTATTTGTGTCACAATGGTGTTGGTTTGCACTTATTTTGCAATATGACTTATCAGTGGCAACATTACAATACACTTGTAAAGAAATTCACAATCTAATGAATTAAAATAGACCTAAAACCAAAACTTTTTTTCATTTTGGTATAGAGCAGGAAATGGTTATAACACCTGTCAGTTTTTTGCCATCTGTGACCCCATCTGTGAGGTTTCCCTCCCTGGCCTGTAGATAGAAAATCTTTCCACAGTAAAGTATATTTTCTGTTTGGCAGATGTCAACATTGGAACAGTTCCTAGCTATTCCTGTATCAACCGCAACTCCAAAAAACAAAAAATGTAAAAGGCAAAAATCCTTATATATTAACCAAACAGTACAGGACACAGAATAGGAGCTTCAGTCTTAACCATGGGCAGTCCACAAGCAGTCCACCTGAGGGGTGGATAACACAGCAAACTAATGCTAATAGGTCCACATAACAACGGGTCAAGGAAGAGCTCGAAATAACTCAGGGAGCAGCTTGGAGTACCTTACAGCCAAACCTGGCATCAGAGGAAACCTGCACATCCACCTAGTAGGACTTAACAATCATGAACAGAAGACCAGGTGGGCAGCTTTGCTAGTCTGAGAAACAGATGTTAAAACCCTATGAAGCACTAACAGATCTTGTAGAGCAGGATTTCTCATCTAGGGTTCCTCCAGGAGGTTGCTAGGGGTTCCTTGCGCAATGGCGCAATTTCTGCCTCTCAGATAGGTTCCCACTGACACCATTGATCTTTTAGCTATCTGTAAGAGGGTACTTTTCCCCAATGACCACAAGTGTAAGGAGCGTTCTTCCCACTGACCACCACACTAATGTATCATGAGTTGTAGATATAGTCATTTTTAGCAGGGGTTCCCCAAGACTGGCAAGTTTTTTCAAGTGTTCCTCTGTGTTGAAAAGGTTGAGAAAGGCTGTGGTAGAACGTGCCTTAACTGGAAAGGAGGAAGCCCTATCCTTCAGACTATAGGCATGAATGATTACTTGCTTAATGCGCCTAGCAATGGTGGAAATAGAAGGACAAAAAGAGAATCCGAATACCTGAAAAAGAGTCTTTAGACTCTGTGTGTGCCATGTCAAGGTGACGGAGGGAAATTTCATGAAGGACATGAAGTGTACCAGAAAAGTACTTCCTAGGATGAAATTTCTTCTTAGCCTTGTACTATGCCAAATATGCTTCCCAGGTGCTATAGAGGACATTAAGGCCCTAATCACACCTCAGAGTTTTGTAGCTTAAAGCCTGAAGCTCCAATACGGTGGAGGAGAAAAAAATAATTTATTCTCTATGGAGATGGTTCACATCTCCACTCTAAATCGCCTGAAGCCAAACGCCTGAAGCTCAAAAAAGTTCTGGAGCTTTTTTTGTAGCTCAATTCAGGCAGATTTGGGCATTTTTCTGCTTTTTACATTGGTGACCTTTTGACCTGTACAAAATCGCGACAAAAATTGCACAACTTTCTTCCTGAAAACGATACACTCAGGTGTGAATGCAGCCTAAAATGAAGACAATCTTGTAGCCTTAAGAAGAATTAGGGATGACTGAATTTATAAGGCCCATGTCCTTCTGGGCTACTTTGGTGCAATGAGTATCAAAGGAACATCCATCTCAATAGGGGAGGAGCTGTAGAGAAATAAGGGCAAAGATGAGGTTGAACTGATCCCACAGAGTCACCAGAGCATTTAGTGCAAAGTTCTGATGGTCCCTGGACCTGGCTCCAAACCTGTCCAGTCTGTTGTTGAATCAGAATTCAAGATCCACATTCGATCCAGTGTCCACACAGGATCCAGTGCTCACAGTGACTTTACATAGACTCAAGGTGACAACCCTCAGCAAAGTGCCACATCCCTATAGTTAAATGCATACATAGAGAAATTCCCCTTAATGTATGAAAATATGATGAATCTTCCTCCACCTGGCACGTTTCAGAGAGTTCATGTCTCCTTCATCAGGGTTATGAGGCGTATCATATAGTCAATCAAGTGGTATTGTATGTAGACATGCCATGTTTTAGATAAAAACAAAGATTCTTTCATACTTTGTTTTTAACTGAAACATGGCATTTCTACATACACCACTTGATTGACTATATGATACCCCTCAAATCCCTGATGAAGACGTGAACTCTCTGAAATGTGTCGGGTGCAGGAAGATTCATCATATTTTCATACATTTCACAGTTGGTGTAACAGTAGCCTAGTTAGTCATGTCTCTTCTTTTTATATGCTGATGCACCAGTAAATTCTGTTTTTAGGCATTTCACTTCTCATATATATATTTTTGTAATTCAAGTGCCTTAAAAGTCCCCCCCCCCCTGTATGCACTTTACAGGTCACCCCTGAAGCTTCTTCCAAGCAGGGTCTGGGCATGAGTCAACTGATCCAGAAGCCACAGTGTCTATAGAGAGGGAAAACCATTGCCTTCTAGAGGTAACAAGAGACAAAACATGTCCTATGCAATGGACATCACTGCAAGACCTTGTGAGTATAGGAAATGACAGCCTCAGCCCAAGCTCCAGCCAAGCCACGCCCCCAACGTGTTTCAATCCATCCCCAGAGCTTAATTATGATTAAGCTCCGGGGGGCGGAGTGAAACACATTGGGGGTGTGACTTGGCTTTGCCAGCACTCCCAGTGGTGTACTACAGGAGAGGACCCAGCTGGAGCCTTGAGCGGCACCCCCTATTTGTTGTCTGGTCACTTCTAGAGGTAAGCTTCTCTCAGTAGAAATGCCGTCCATCACCTAAGGGCACTAACAAAAAAAATGGGTTTTGCTGGGAGCAGGAGGGGTTATATAGGGGATGTTGCTGCAGCTTTTTTTTGCCACTGTTCAATCACCTAAAGTGTCCTGTAATGTACAATTAGGAAAGAGTGCAAATTACCCTAGCAGGAACCCACATGGCAATAAAAACCTAACAAGGGTTCTAACCCCCCACTATTCCTGCCAAAAAATAAATAATTGACAGATACACGCCAGGCTAGTTTACAACAGTACTTTTATTTTCTTCATCAGCTCATCCCCCACAGCTATTAGCTTCATCACTTGACCCTCCCTTCTAGATTGTAGGCTCTAACGGCAGGGCCCTCTGATTCCTCTTGCATTGAATTGTATTGTAACTGTATGGTCAGCCTTCATGTTATAAAGCACTGTGCAAACTGTTGGCACTATAGAAATCCTATATAAAATAGTATAATAATAATTGTTTACACAGTTGTTGTAAGTGATACAAATTACTTCTTGTGGGAGGCTGCCCGTGGATGTTCATGATAAGACCCTATACCAGTGATGACGAACCTTGGCACCCCAGATGTTTTGGAACTACATTTCCCATGATGCTCGACTACACTGCAGAGTGCATGATCATCATGGGAAATGTAGTTCCAAAACATCTGGGGTGCCAAGGTTCGCCATCACTGCCCTATACTATCTGCTGGCCAAAGTAGGTATCATACACTGTCTTCTGTCACCAGGTGACACATGCATTTTCAATACATTAAGAAAAAGTCCCTCTTGGCTCATGTTTGTGCTTTGGTATTTTTTTTTTCTGCTTAGAACTGTGGTTTCTGCTATCTGTGTTACCTACCTTGACCTTCTACCTGTGAATCATAGTGAAACAGTCATGTTTAGGGGCACAGACAGAAGATGTAATCAATAACAAGCAAAGTTCAGGTATCAGGAGATGAGAAGTCGTCTGTAAGCGGAGCAGTGGGATAGGATTAGATCGCTGCAGATTGTCACCTGACCTGCAGACAGGTGGAAAAGATAATGTTCTAGTGATGTCAAAGTGTCATCTAACCTGAAAACAGGTGGAGAAGATAATGTTCTAGGGACGTTAGTGTCAGCAACACAAAGCAAATTCAATAATTTCACTGCAATGTTCAGAAAAGAATTCACAGGTAATAGGCACGAAGCAACCTATGCTTTCTTTTTAACAGAAAAGCAGAACATTTTCATTAGCTAAACATGCTTGAAAAGTAGTCAACCCAAAATAAGCATGTAGTATAAAGAACATTTGCTGCACTAGGGTAGCACAGAATATGATTTTATGCATATTAAAACAAATACTGCACCCATGGCATTGCTAGGATTGTGAAATACAGTGCATCCGGAAAGTATTCACAGTGCTTGACTGTCCGCATTTTGTTGTTGCAGCCTTATTCCAAAATGGATTAAATTCATTATTTTCCTCAAAGTTCTACAAACAATACCCCATGATGACAACCTGAAAGAAGTTTGTTTGAAATCTTTGCAAATGTATTTTAAAAAAAAAGAAGAAAAAAAAATAGGATTTTTCGACATAGTTTCCTGTAAAATCCATTTCTTTGAGAACATCACGGGACACAGAGTTAGGCTAATATTCATTACCTGCTGGGTTATACTTCATCTCCAGGTGAATGGACACTGGTAGACCAAAGGTCTTTAGACAGGAAGTGATCCCCTATATAACCCCTCCCATACAGCAAGTACTTCAGTTTTGTAGCAAGCACTGAATCTTCAAAAAAGAGGGGAGGGACTTTGAGGCCCATGATGTACTCAAAGAAAAGGATTTTACAGGTAAGTATGACAAAAATTTACCAGTTACACTTACCGGTAAAGGGTTTTCTAGGAAATCTTCCAGGACGGCACACCTGGGATGACGAGTGCCACCTGACAGGAAATATCAACAACAAGGTTTAAAAGGCCCCTCCCTTCCTTTTGTCCCTCAGTTATGACAAAGTATAAGCCCACACCGGTGCCAGAGGGTAAATTCTGTGATAAAAAAAACACCACCAACAATTAGGGGTAGGGAAGTAGGCCTGCCATCCTCGAAGATTTCCTAGAAAACCCATTACCTCTAAGTGTAACTGGTAATTTTCTCCAGTCATCTTCCAGGATGGCACACCTGAGACGATGAACAAGAAGTTCAGGCCTAACTTAGGGTGGGACCACCGCCTGTAGGACCTTCCAGCCAAACTCCAAGTCCTGAGAGGACAACAGCTCCACTCTGTAGTGCCTCAGGAAGGTATTTTGGCTCGTCCAAGTTGCTGCTCTGCAGATTTGATCAATCAAAGTGTCTGCCCTCTCTGCCCAGGAGGTCGCCAGAGATCTAGTTGAGGGAGCTTTTAAATGAGTTGGGTCAGGTTTTCCGGAATGCTCATAGGCTACAGTGATAGTCTGCTTAATCCACCTGGCTATCATTGGCTTGGAGGCCTGAAGATCCTTCTTTTGGCCCGAAAAACTAATTAGCAAATGGTTTAATCTCCTGAACTCACTCACTCTTTCTAAATAGACCAGTAGACATCTTCTAACGTCTAGTAAATGAAACCTTTCCTCTTTATCATTTTTGGGGTTCTGACAAAAAGAGGGAATTATAATCTCCCTTGACCTGTGGAAATCTGAGGTCACTTTTGGCAAATATAAAGGATCCTGTCTGAGGATTACCCTATACTCCAGGAGCAACAAAAAGGGCTCTTTAATTGTGAGAGCCTGTAGGTCGCTAACTCTTCTGGCTGTCGTGATTGCCAGAAGGAAAGCCATTTTAAGGGAAAGAAAATGAACTGATATTTGAGCCACCGGTTCAAAAGGCCCCTTGGTTAAGGCATCGAATACTAGGGATAAGTCCCAAGGTGGAAACCTGTTGGTGTTCACCGGGGTAACTCTTTCCCTAGCTGACAAAAATCTTTTTATGAGAGGGTTAAGGGCCAGCTTACTATCCAGAAATACTGACAAGGCTGCAACCTGGACTCTGAGGGTACTGACTGCTAAACCCTGGTCAGCCCTGTCCTGGAGAAAATCCAGGACCACTGGGATTGTTTGAAGAGAGCCTTGTCTGGTCTAGGCCCAGTGAGAGAAGACCCTCCAGACCTTTGCATAAATCTGCGACTGGTTTTCTACTTGACAAAAGCGTATCAATCACTTTTTCAGAACAGCCCTTACGTCTGAGGATCTCCCTTTCAAACACCAGGCCGTCAGGGAAAGAAACCCGGGATTGGGGTGTAAAACTGGACCCTGGTGGAGGAGATCGCGACTGGAGGGGAGATGGAATGGAGGAGCCACTGACCATCTTTTCAGGGTGGGGAACCATGCCCGTCTCGGCCACCAGGGTGCAATTAGAATAAGGCACCCATCTGACGGGATAGTTTCTGCAAAACCTGGGGGATGAGCACCAGGGGAGGAAACACGTGCGCCAGAGCAAAATCCCAGCTCTGGACTAGTGCAGCCACTCCCTTGAAGCCCTGCCCTCTAGCAAGAGAAAAGAACTTGTGAACCTTCCTGTTATTCTTGCAAGCAAACAAGTCTATCTCCGGTTTGCCAAAGCGTTGGCACATCAGAGAAAACACCTCGTTGCTCAGCTCCCACTATCCCTGATGAAGGGGTTGCCTGCTGAGAAAGTCTGCCTGCACATTGAGTGACCCTCTTATGTGGACTGTCGAGATTGAGAGAACTGTCTTCTCCGCTTCTCCCAGGATTTCCTGGGTGAGCCTCATTAATTTGCTGGACCTTGTTCCCCCCTGGTGATTCAGATAGGACACAGCTACTACATTAAGAAGACTTGTACTTCTTGTCCCCAGACTTGGTCTCTGAAAAAGCTTAACGCTTTTCCAACCGCTAGCAGCTCACTGAAATTGGAGGAAGCCAAGCTTTGCTCCCGGTCCCAAGGACCCTGGGCGGAGAGATCTCCTAGATGAGCTCCCCAGCCCCAAGCACTTGCGTCCGTGGTTACATTCCGCGGGTCCTGCGGGCTCCAGGTCTGACCTCCTCACAGGTTGAATGAATTGAGTCACCAGTCCCGGGAGTTTTATACCTCCCCTGAGAGGGATACCCTTACATCCAGGGACTCCCTTCTCCCGTCCCAGGAGGAGAGAAGGAATCCCTGAAGCCCCTGAGTGTGGAACTGGGCCTAGTGGACTGCTGGGATGCAAGACAACATCAGCCCCAGAATACTCATGATGGTCCTCAAAGAGGCCTCCCCTCTCTCCTGAAGAGTGGAAATAGCCCTCTGCACTTTTGTAATCTTTTCTTGGGGAAGGAAGATTCTCTGGGTCACGAGTCTACCTGGTAACCCAAAAAGATCTTGGATTGTGTAGGATGCAGGGAGGACTTCTCCTGGCTGACCATCCAACCCAGAGATTTTAGAGTGGACAGCACCCTGTCTCGGTCTGACAGGAGCTGTTCTTGGGTCGGTCTGTAAATTAGCATGTCGTCCAATGGGATCAAGGCTGTCCCTTGGAGGTGTAGAAAAGACACCTTTTCGGCGAGGACCTTCGTAAAGATCCTCGGACTGGCTGCTAGGCCGAAGGACACCCTGGTCTGTCTGAACCACGAAACGCAGGAATTTCTGGTGTTTCGGGGTAATGGGTACATGCAAATAAGCATCTTTCAAGTCTAGTGTGATCATGAAGACACCTTCTTGGAGGTGTCTTCTGACCGTGTAAATGCTTTCCATCCGGAACTTTTTGTACAGCAAGTACCAGTTTAGCTTCCTTAAATTTATAATCGGTCGAAATTTGCCCGAGGGTTTCGGCACCACAAATATGTGGGAAAAACCCCCGACCAATCTGACCCACAGGAACAGGGATAATGACTTCCTGTTCTGCTAGAACGCTGATACTCCCCAAAAGGCCCCTTGCCTTCTGTGGATCCCTGGGTAGATGGGTAAGGATAAAGTTTGGAGGAGGAGTGGACAGGAATTCTAATCTGTAACCCTCCCTTACAAGACTTAGAATGTAAGGGCTCTGAGTGATCCCTTCCCATTGGGGGAGGAACCACGAGAGCCTTCCACCAACCTTTATGTTGGCGTCATTTGGACTCCTTGTTGGAAGGTCCGGGCCCGGAAAAAAGGATACCACTCTTTCCCTTGCCTTTACCAAATCCCCACTTCTTTCTAGTCTCCTTCTTGCCCTTAAAGCGGTCTTTTGACTGAGGGCCTCGAAAAAACTTTTTCCCCCCATACCTCTTGGGTTTTGTTGGGAATTTCTTGTCTTTATCTGACGATCGGGATAGGACTTGGTCTAGGCCTGAACTGAAGAGCAAGGAACCCTCAAAGGGTATCCCGCAGAGATGCGACTTAGAAGTAAAATCTCCATCCTACATTTTTACCCAAAGGGCTCTTCTAGCAGAGTTTAGAAGGGCTGCTGATTTGGCAGTCATTCTGTTTCTACCGCAGCGTCTGCCAGGTAGGCCACTGCCTTACCAATAACTTCCAAAGAATCTAACACCTCCTTAGATTTGTTTACACGCGTAACATGGTCCAACAACCAGCCAACCCATGCATCTACGTTCCTGGCGACACAAGCGGAAGCCACTGCTAGACCCATAGCTGCAGCGTTGACATCCCAGGCCCTGTGCAATAGGGTTTCTGACCTCTTATCCATCTGATCCCGGATATTTCCTGAATCTTCAAAGGAGTGATTCCAAACGTTTGGATACTTGTGCTAATGAAGCATCCAAACGTGGAATTTTAAAGAATTTTTCTTCCTCCTCTGCCTTAAAAGGACATCTACCCTTACAGGCCTTAATTTTTAAAATTTTTCGCTCCAGTTCTTTCCATTCTCTTAGGATAATATCCTTAAGAGACTGGTGCACTGGAAAAGACTTGGCCTGAGGTTTGCAGAGTCGCCTGTATAGTTTATCCTGTGCTGAGACCTGAGTAGCTGGCATCTCAATAGCCTCAGAGGTATAGATTGCTTTGATGAGACTCTCCATGTCTTCAGCTGCGAAGGTCTAGTCTCAAGCTGACTATCTAGGTCTGAATCCTCTCCTTTGCGAGAGTTCTGGTCCGAGGCCTCTTCCTCGTCGAAATAGCGGGCCAATCCCTGGGACCCCCCAGTATAACTTGCTGAGTTCCCATCCAGAGGAAGGCACGAAACCCCTGTGCCGAATACGCGTCAGGGAGGGGTAGGACGGAGCTGTCAGCAGAGGAGGAGGATTGCACATGCCATACCGCACGCCATACGATCAGCTGCTTATTATTTTACCTGTACAGTCTGGTGCACTCTAGCACCCATCCAATGTGAGTACCCTCTTGGAGGGCTTATTCTTTAATAAATGTCCTGGCTATATTGCACTATGGAGTCCCTCTGTTTGTTTTTTCTATGATTTTGGATCTTGGTTTTACCTGAGAGGAGTGTTTTTGCACCATTGTAACCTGAGTGAGCCTAGCAGTTTCACCTGGGAGGAGTGTCTTTGCATCATTGTATCCTGAGTGAGCCTAGGAGTGGCCCCAATGCTTA